>NC_056553.1:11697047-12000077 GCF_910596095.1 Thunnus maccoyii | reverse complement strand
CCAAGAGGAGGTACGCCAGAAATGAGGGCAAGCTTCAAAACCTCCCAAGTAAAGCCCAACGTCTTTGTGTTGTGAGTCGGTACGAGGAGAAATGTCTCTGCCAAGGAAGAATCGTCTCTAAGGAGGCCGTTTTGGGATGAAGTGGCGGATAAATCAACAAATCCTCTCACAAACAGCAGACACTGACATGCTGGCTCTAACAATAACTACAGTAACAATGTTTCTGCAACAGTAGGATTTCCTTCAGTCAGTGTGAAGGACTTTAAACTTTTTCTCCCTTTTCATGCCTCCATATTTAAAAATCACTAATTGTGGGGGGCAGATAGTACTCCAGCTATAATGTCTGCTAGTATTGTTTCAGGAACTAATCCACACTTTCAAAACCACAAAGCACCCTTTGGCAAATGAGCAAAAGCCTGTGAGCAAGTGTTAAAAAAAACTTGAAGAAGCAGAAAACTAATAACAATGAGCGACTAATAGACATTTATTGAAAAATGATTTTTCATTACAGAAGGTCAAAGATGCAATAAAAGACCTTTCGTCGTGTCAGACTCCTGGAGATGATTGTTATCCAGCAGATTTCTTAAAAGAAAATGTGTGATATGCTAGCCCCAGATTATTACATGTATTTTGTTATACGTATTCGAAAGGGGTTCACATCAGTATGAGGAAATATTTCAAGGAGACATACCATGTTTTATGTGATATTCTGTCATCTATATACTGCTATAATGTCAGATGTCTATGTTAAACATGGTCAAAGTTCCAAAACTTGAGGTGAACATATGTGAAGATGTTCCCTGAAAGTCAAAAGTCAGGGCTTCAGCCTGCTCTGAACACTCAGTTTGCAAACTTACTTCTTCTTCGCCTTCGGGCATCCGTTCCATAGCCTTTGTTGCTAAAGTTAATGCTAAGGTTGTTCACGTTAGCTACTTGCATATATCAAATTGGATTCTGGCCGGAACATGTACAGATATATTTGTGAAGTTTATATTTTGAGTAAAGAACAGCAAAAAGAAGCAAAACCTGACGACGTTTTTTTTAAGTAGCCTCCCGAGCTGCTGGAAGTCTGCCAAGGGGAATCTTCTGTAATCTAACCAATCACATCAGACGGCTCATCGGGAGGGGGGCCTTAAAGAGACAGGAGGTAAAACTGTCTGTTTCAGACAGAGGCTGAACTGAGGGGCTGCATAAAGAGCCAGTATAAGATAAATAAGGATTTTTTTCAACTGTTATTCACCGCATAAAAATATAGACTTGGAAATGTGCATGTTATGTCCTTTTTAATCACATCAATTCATAGAAAGAGAGCTTCTGGCTATTGCAGTAAAAAGCTCAAATATTAAAGGTCTCTTAGTGGGTCAACAGGAGCATCACCTGCTTTTATAGCTCTATTATTATCACTATTTATTATTATTATTATCTGTATTATTCATTTATTTGTGGAGATATACAGTAGGGGTGTGTGGGGTGTTTAAAAGTTAAAAATGTTATAAGAAATGTTAGAGAGAAAACCTCTTGATATAAGTATGAATAATAAAAAAGAAGCAGAAAACAGTCAGAGACAATAGCACAGAGGGATGGCTCATTTGTTCAGGTTGATGACAGCTCAGTGGGCCGGCGTTTTCTGTTGTTTTGGATGTGCACCTCCTCCGGATGTGACCTAACCATATCAGTCCTCATCTGAACATATAATTGCCTAGTGTCTATTCTCTGCTTTTGTCATTATGCTGCCTTGTTGCACATGGTCAGTGAGCCTCCCTCTATAATTTGTGCATCCTTGCTCATCGCCCATCTCCTCATGGTCCATCTGTTTGCACAAAGGAGGTGTTCGAGTTTGTTCTGTGTGCCAATGCTGACCGGTTCCATCTGGTCACAAGGCAGTAAAGATAATGGCCACCGAGAGAGGTAGCTGGTCAATAAAAGCTATAGCTTGTTCTGCGGGTCGATGAGGTTTTCTGCTTGGAGGCGTGGGAACAATGACAAACTACAGTGTGCCGTGGTGGCCCTTCAGTGACTGGTTGTAAGCCTGCAGGGGGAAAATGCATGACTGGAGGGCTCCAGTGTCAATTTATTCAGGCTTATATAATGTACAGATATTGATAAATTCTTTCCTGTGACACCTTTATCTCAAACTGCAGCTTGAAATTCACTCGACAAATTCCCAAGACATCCAGGAGGGAATCAATTAGGCACAGGAAAGTTACTGGGACTCTCTAAAATTCACCCATTTTTAGGCACATAAGCTCTCCCAAGAGTGTTATATAACATACTGAAACTTTTCTTAATGAAAATTTCTCTGTGCATGAAAACCCTAATTCTTTATTAGGCTACTAAAATTTACTCAGTATGATTTATGTCCTTCCTCTCATGACATTATTCACTGATTAAAATGCATCAGCGCACAGAGCTATTATAATCTGTTTCAGCTTGACATAGTGGTGACATTTGTGGCTGTATTTTATACTATCAGCATCCCTGACAAGACATATGTCACACGTTCATGTTATGCCTGATTGAAACATTACTCTTTACACTGGATCTATTATCTCATGTCCTTTACCTCCTCTTCTAATTTGCAGTATCTGATTCTTGTCAACCTTTTCAGCACAAAAGCAAAATTAGCTTAGCAACAGGTTTTATGTCATGGCAACCGTGTTTGCAGAGATAAATGCAATGGGGTGATTGCTGCTCAAGTCAATATTCTGTGGTATCCAGCGACAGAGAGTGTTTGAAGAAAATGTTCCCTTCAACCAAAATCAAAACAAACTGCCCTGTATGGATTAGTTCACTGAGAGAACATGGTGAGGGGCCATTTCAAAGAAGCACTCTCAGAGTATAATGGAAAATGCAGGAAGTCTTGCTGAATTTAAAAGCTGAATTGCAAATACATGTAGTCAGGGGTAATGGAGAAATGGCATACTTGAGTGCTCTCTACATTTCAGGAGAGGAAAAAATCAGGAGCTAATAGAAAAGGAGGTAGAGTTGTTCTGATTGACACATTTAAAGGATCAATTCAGCACTATTCAGTATTTTTCTTATTGTCAATAAATCCCATGAAGGTCAAAACCAATAATACATGCATGTACTTTCTGACTTCCTCACTGTGGTCCATCAACCTCAAACCCATTACTTCCTACTAAATCTTTAAAAACAAGTCACAAATGTGCAGGCTTTATAATGTTTCTTTTTTTTGATGGCTCCATAATTTCTCCAATAACTACACTCTGGTCATCTGTGTGCCAGAAGCTACTGATGCATTTATAGCACTCTGCCACAGAGAGAGACAGCTAGACAGCTAAAGCAAGTTAGCTAATGAGATAGCCACAGCTAGCGAAAGATAAAACTAAATATATTTATTTTTCTATGGGATTAGATTTGTTTCATAATAACTGAATAAAATCTCCCAAGAATCAAACAAAATGAAAATAATTGAAAGTATATAAAAATAATTTGAGACTAAAAAATGACCTCAAAGGCAAAACTGACAATAAAACTATACAAAACATTTGATTATAATATTTTTCACATTTCTTTCACTGTCTTTTCTTTTGGTTTCAAATTACTTTTTATTCACCTTCAATTCATTTTTTGTTTGATTCTTGGGAGATTTTGTTCAATTATTATGAAACAAATCTGATCCCATAATTTTCTCGAACCGTCTTCAATTGAAAAATAAATGTTTTGGTGAACTGACATCCTGGTAATTCAGTTAGTTATTGAATATAACTACATTAAACAAATCAGACACCTAGCAAAAAATTTAATCCCTATGAACTATGAACTGTAAATAATAATAATAATTTTTTAAAGAAACTGGTTAAAATGGACAAGAAAAGTTTATATTATATTTTCCCTATTTTCCCTATTCTTTGAGTGCAGTATCTGCACTTTTAGATATTGTATATGTTAACTGGCAACAGGTTTTTGGGTAAAATAATCAGCATTGCAAGATTTGTATCTGTTAATCAGTGTCACTGCAGTGCAACAGTGTAGCTCATTTATGTGTTTTTTAATAGTTTTTGGACAACAAAGGCAAAATGGAAGTTATATCAAGCTTTGTCTACACAGGTTATACTTGTAGTAGGATCAATTTATTGACAATAACAAAAATATAGACAATCACAAGGCTTATCCTTTAGATCTAGCAGTTGCAAGTTTTTATATAACTTTAGGAACACAATGTTTATACTCACAACAATCTGCTATTCCTGCCCATAAAACAGCTTGTCTTTGAAGTCTGAGCTACATCAACATATATTCTCATTTTATGGAGTGGTGATATCATTAAATGTAAACACTGTGATGAATGGGAGGATTTTGATTTAAGTCTCTGTTACACATGGGAGCTCCCGTGAATCCATTATCACCCCTAATAAATCACTTTGCTCTCTGACCTTCTTCACTCCCGCTACTCCATCTTTAGACAACACTACTCTGATGCAAATGATGATTCATTCCCTATTAAATAATGGCTCAAGCTACACTAATAATATGGCCCCGTATTACAAATTAATTACTGTGTGTGTCATAGTGCTGTCGGAAAAGTGATAGGCTGGTTTGGGAAAGAGGTCATTACATGTCACAACATCCTCCATCTCTGCTCTCTCTCTCTCTCTCTGCTGCCCCACATCTGGTACTGAATATGATAAATGTATCAGATACTAGCACAGCTTGTTTTGTAGCAGACTCCGCAAAGGACTTTGAAGGACACATTCATTCTCAGGTGCTGCAGTCAATCTGATTTTCATTTACTGTTGTTTGAGATTGATTTTATTCAAACTCCTTGGTGGTGGCGGTGTATTTCTCAGTGAACTTTCTGTCAGACAGTTAACAGAATATACTATTGATCCATTTTCCTCTTTCGTGGGTTTGTACAAGGACAAGAGTATAGTGATACTCACTTCTGATACCAAATAAACCTCGGTTATAAGTATTCTCATTGTTGATGAGATTAAGTTTCTGACCGAGTTTCCTTATAAGATGAAGTGAATTCAGACAGAACAGAAAACAGAAAGGCAGCATGAAAACATCAGTGGTAGGAGCCCAATCTTATTCTAGGTAGTACAAATTAAGTTATAAATTGAATAATTTTCTTATTTCAATGAGAAATTCACCTCTCACTCAACCAGCATTTATAGCAGGAGTAATGTCCTTCAGGTGTCTGTAACTTTTTTAAATTGAACAAAAAGTTTATTATTTACTGCAATGACTTCTGCTCTTCCAACAGTCAAAACAAATTAGCATGATAGACTAAAAAGATAAAATGTTAAAATGTAGTCCCAGGCAGTCTGAGTTGTCTGAGCATCTCTCTCCCCCTTTAGATAAAGCAAACAGGCAGACACATTTCACTTAAAACTGCAAATCATAATCTGTGACTAAAGAACTGGCTGCAGTCTGGTGTGTGACGTGTTCTCATCAAATGTGTTTGCATATCATTCACATCAGTTTCACAGTTTTTTCTTTCAAGTCAAAAAATCAAATGAATGCGAGCGAAACAGAACAACAGTGAGCCAGGGAAAAACAGACTGATATTTAGTCAAATTACAGAGATCTGATATGCTTCTATGTATAAAAGAAGACGAGTAAAAAGCCACAGTTTTATGTACTTAGTTATGCATTAAGTGAAATATCTGGTTGCCATTGCAACCAAGGGAGACGAAGAGAGAGCAGAAAAAACACATTTAATATTCATTTTCAGGAAAAGAGGAACAGTCAAGACAGTTTCTACAGTAATTAGAAGTATTGGACACATACACCCTTTCCTGAGCCAGTTGCTGACCTCGTAATCAATACCACTACTGATGTTGTTTAAACTGCAGGTGTGAGTTGGCGACTTACTGTACACCATACAGCCTTTGCAGTACCGACTGTCATGACACACTTTCATCAGTGTTGTTGTTCTGTGTCTCTACAGGAAACTAGAGCCTGCAGTGCTTTCTCGCAGAGTGAAAGTGTGATTTATGCAGTCACAGTTTAGTTAATTTTACACCTCATAATTTGACTGAAGCACCCATCACTCTCTATAACTGCGTGATGGATGCATCCCGACTTTAAAACATGCATTATCTGCTGCACTGTGGTGAAAATAAACACACCACAGCTTCCTGCAATGTTTGCATACTGCCTACAGTCTTTATCATGTGTCTATATTGGAGAACAGACAGTACTTTCAACAAAACAGCATCCATGGCAGTGAAATGACCCATTAAGCAGCTGCATGATTGTAAATCTCATGAATTGTGCACAGCGTTTATTTATGAATCTGAATTAGAGGAGATGTCATGTTTTAATGGATGGACAGATGCAAAGAAAAGGGCATTCTCATCAGCGGAGGCATCTAGTCAAATGCATTATGGATCAGCACACACACACACTCTCACAAAGGCTGCTGTATCAGGCCTCGCAGGCCGCTCAGTGGCAGAACTCTGAAAGGGTTGAGGCATAGGCTAATCAAAACCAGAAATGGCCATGTCTTAATCACAGACTCTGACGTAAGGTTAAACCACCTTGGGCAAAACTGGGGGTTTCTGTTCCAGATGGGTTTTTTTTCTGATGTTATTTTAAGAAAAAGAAAAGGAGGACATGTTTGTGTTCAAGTAAGGAAATCGTTTCATTCACATCTGACAGTTTTTCTGTGATTTTGGATGTCACCTCATAATAGATTTTATTTTATTTTGTCTAAATAAGGGTATCCACTAAAACAAAACAGAAATATGAGCTCTGTTGAAAAGTCACTGAGGTACAGCACCCATGCTGACACACTCATATGCTTGACTTGCCTTATGTGTATCCATGGAGAAAACTGAAGACATATCCTCCACATATACTCCGATATGATGCTTTCAAGCGGTAGAGTTAGGTTTGTCAAGCTTGCTCACAACAGCAAACAACACAGCTTGCTGTCATTCCAGGCCTCTGCATCACTTCAAAATGTCACTGAGCCTGACATCTGAACAGACCCCTTTCAACTCAAATCTCAGACAAACCAGTGGTGACGGCAGTGTGCTACAGCAGCTCACACAGTACAGATTGTCACCTGTCAGAGAAATGTGTCTTCTGATCTGCTTCCCTATGGCTGGAATTTGAAGCTTGCTGATCGGTGTGTTCTACGTTTAACTGTTGCGTCTTTGGACCCTCAAGCATAATTTTCAGTCTTACCTCACCACAATGTCTCCCATGCATGTCTATCCCATATAATCCAATCTCAATCTGTTTGATTCAAGGGCATTTATAGCTCTATAACTAAATTCAGGCACGTTTCTGAAATCCCTAAAGCATAAAATGGTGGAGTGTGAAGGTGACAGGTTAACTAATTAACTGCAATTGAGTTTGTTAAAAACACTGTATTTTCCCCAGACAGCTGTTCAGGAGCTATCTGGTCTATTAAAATAACATTACATGGATTGAATTTGTGAAGTGTCCAGGTGATTGGTGGGCAATCTATTAATATTAGTTTAGTGCTTTGAAGAGAAAAAGCATCACAGGATACATGTACTGTACAGGCAAAACAGAAATATACAATATATGCATTGGGTATTGGACAATGTTTCCACTCATGTATTTTTATGCACAAATTAACAGGTGGATGGAAACGGATTTAAAGTCTAAAGGTACAACCACAAGCTGTTTTCAAGACAACTAAAAGTAATGAAAGGCCAAACCACATTTCTCCCAAATTGTGCTCTGATTCAAAATTCCCTTAGAAAAGGAATGATGAGCTTTACTGACTATTGAGTTATGAGGTGTTCTCACAGAACACGGCGAAATCTCACAGCAACCCAGCTAAAAAAAGAAGAACAAAAATTAACAGCTGCTGGAGCTTCAGCATCCAATTATGCTCGGTCTCGGCTGCTCTGAGGAGCTGATAATATCACAGTAAGGGAAAAAAAAAAGAATGTGTTAAAACTTATCATACGCTACAGTGGATACAAGTTTGATTGGGAGTATGGAGAGGGTGTTGAAAAAGCCTGGAAAACAGCTTTCTCCATTATAAAAAGCTTGCCACAGTGTAACGGTTTAATAATTTAGGGTAAGTGTAGAACAATAATTCCCCATGTATAAGCATAATGATTGTATTTGATTGTGTTTATAGTGATATTTATGTTTGATCTTCCTTGATTGCACAAATTGTACCAATCTGGCTAAATGTAGAGCTATAATCCTACAGTATGTGCTCCCTCATCATTGTCTTGTTCAATTCAGATGGATTTCCTATATGGTCAATTAACTCCTCCATGTGCGGTGTTCCTTTGTATGTTTTGGTTGTATTTGGGGTGATAAGAGCTAGAACCAGAGTCATATCTCAAGTCATACTTTGCGTCTTTGGTACCTTAATATACTGATGTCAGTGCATTTGCTTCAATATTCCTTACATGTAATCTACTTAGTGTTATTTGGGTTTAAGTTTAACTGGTAATCTGTGGCTACCTGTCTCTAATGCTGCACCTGATGGAGGCCTTTGGTTGTGGGAGTGCATCAGTATGGTGGCCTTGCTTTTGAAATATCTATATCCCTCATCAACAGTTCTGGGGTTCAATATACGTAAATAATGCACATCTTTGTTTTTCCTCACAATATGTTTTTCTATCAGGACAAAAAAAGGAAAGGAACGCTATGAAATGCATGATGTTTATCACATGTTTTTTTTTAAGCCACACTAGTCAGTTTGTTGGTCAGTTGCAGGTTGACATTATTGGCTTTCGGTGAAATACTGTATCTTGACAGCTATTTGATGGATTGCCGCCATATATGGTACAGACTTTCATGGTTCTCAGATGATGTATCCTAATGAATTTGGTGAGCCCCTGATTTTTCACACAGTTGTGGTTTTTAGTGAAACGTCTCAACAACTGTTGGATGGGATTGCTGTGACATTTGCTACCCCCACAGGATGAATTTTAATCCTTTGGCGGATTTCAAATTGTCCAATACTTTGGTTTATAGCTAAATAAACTACAATGGTGAACAGTGTAAACGTTAAACCTGCTCAACATCTTAGCATTGTCATTGTGAGCATGTGAGCATTTATCTCAAAGCACCACAGCTTCTCAAATCATTTCTAATTAGTCTTATCTCTTCATCAACTGTAGATACTGAAATAATGCATATCTTTCATTTCTAATCTTCACAATATTTTCAGAGGTTTCTCTCTCAAGGCAAAAAGATAAGGAAAGGAGCATTATAATATGCATGATTTTGTATACACTAAGATTACAAATGTTAATGCTTTATGTTGTGATCACATACTTGACTGCTTTTGAACTAATAGACAGAAAGGAAGATTAACCAGACTCCTGGTCTTTGCTATTTTTTGTCAGGGAGGAAGGGAATATCAAAACAAAGGGATCTCCTCTATAGGGTTGTAGGAATCCTCCTGTGCTCATACATAATTAAAAAAGCTCAATTTAGAAACTGCTGAGTTGGCCCATTTATGATTCATGGAAGCATGAGGTTGTATTTGATTTGGATTTAGCAAACAGAGAGAAAACAAAAGTGCTGATGGCTTGCCGGCAGGAATGAATTCTTATCAGAGCAATGTTAGCAGGTAACATCATGCTGGGAAAAAAGTTTTGCTTGGTCTTTGACAGCCGCAGCATTGTGCTCTCTCAAACATCCTTCAGCTTATCACTGAAATTCATTCATTTCCAGATTCTTGCTCCGATTCCTTTCAACATCAGATACACAAACAAGCAAAAATTACTGTTAATGCATGAATAAATTGGCAAATATTGTGTGTTAAATTATGCATGTAGATGTTTATCACTGCTCTTGCTGGTTAACTCGTAGGCATGCTTGAACAAATTCACTATGTCATTTGGCTTTCTCAGCCCTAAAAGTGAACTGAGCAAGAACCACACACACTCTCCCACCACAGTCTCACCACCCACTCACAAATTGCCTATTTAAGCCACCATCTTCCATTCAGTGCACCTTATTTGCTACATGTCAGTGACAAGCCTCCTCTCACCTTCCCTATCCTCCAAATCCTGAAACTTGCTATATAAGCTTGTCATCACAGTCATTTTCTGCTCTGCAGCCAATAAAACGGAGATACAACTGCTTAATCAATGACAGCTGGCCAAAGCCCTAGACGGATGATTAATGACTGAAATTCTATCTAAATCTAATGTGAAAGTCTTTTAGAGGGACCAGACAAGCACAGAAAAAAAACACAGATGATCAATACAAAACACACCTCAAGGTTTCAATATTTTTTTCAATATGACCTCATTGCTCACCAAAAAGCCAGTAGAAGTTCTACTTTTTCAGTAGAAAACAACTAATTGAAAGAAAAGGAAGAGAAGAGTAAGAGAAATATGAGATGATGTTGGCAGAGACAGCGGTAAGGCATCATAACTTATACTCCTTTGGGTAACTGGGCTGCAAAAGTTTAGCCACCACTGACATATGTGAAAGCAATCAAAACGCTTGTAGATACAGACATGAAAATGTTAGAAATAGCAGCCTTGTCCACAATGTAATTCTCAGCACTCTTTCTGTGTAAAGATCCCTAAAATCATGAACTCAGTGAGATGCCCTTTAGGATTTCGCCAGTAATTGGTCTTCATTATGTGCTCACATCTGTTTAAATCTGTCCTAGTCCAAATATCGAGCTATTGATTTTAATAGAATCATGGTAATATATTCTCTCAGGTTGCCAGTGGAGCCTCTGCTAAAGCTGTCTGACATGAAATTTGGTGTAGTCAGGATTAGGGAAGCTTAACATGTTGCCATCTCTCTAGAGATATTTAATGGAGCAGATTTATTCCCCTGTTAAGTGAGCTAATAAGGAAAACTCCAGCATTTCACTTCCTTGAACTCCTCCTCAACAGTCTGAATTTTTTCTTCGAGTAAATCAGGGGAAACCCTCCGTAAATGTCTTCCCAGCTAAATTGTGGTTCAATGAGCTGTGAGGCAGTTTAGAGTTTACTGTGGTTTTTTTCATCCCTTGACTAATTCCAGTGGTTCAGACACTGAATGCTTAAGCAGTTACAGCTTCATGCACACACCAGTCTTCACTTGTTTTGGGAAATTTTGGTGTTATCATTAGATTCTGAAAAAAATATAACCAACAAATATTATCTGAAGGACGTCAGAAGTCCACAGCTATTAAATATATATTGTAATTCATTAGATATCGTATCATTCTGCAACATCTCAATCAGAAACACATTTTGTGAGGACAGCAAATATAGCTTTTTCTTTTCAGCAAGAAAATTCACGCAATATTTATTGATTTTCACATAATGCTCACATAAAGATTACAAGCCAAGGTAATAGGCAATAAATAAAATGTCTATCTTTAACGGCTCTAAAGAACACACTTACTGTTAGATTGTTTTATTACCTTGATACTTTGTGACTTAATGACTAGTTTTATAAGAGTTTAAACTTGCTTTTTAATTGATGATAGATGTCAAAAGTCTACAGAGACACTTCTGTTTGGGGTCTCAGAGACCGTAGCTGTGAAACATCGTTAAATACAACAGATTTTCATATTCTGTATATCTGTGATTGATGTTGACAGTACTTTTTATGTAGCGCTCCATCTCCCAAATCCCAAGTCTATTTCAATTTCTGTTAGTGCAGCTTTATAACTGTTTGTTCATATGAGGTCTAACTGACAGTAAACATGCATTAAGTAGCTTCACCATGTAGGATAAAACTCACTTCTTTGTCTTTGAATAGCTTTTTGGCAAACAACAATAATATACAGTACATTTATTCATGTATAGCCCATATGACATATTGAACAATTACTTCCCTATTTGGTGTAATTACAATGCTTTATGCTTCATATTTTGTCACCTTTGTGAAATATGAAGCCCATTTTGTGGCAAAGGTAAGGGCTATCGCTTCGATGCCTTTCTACAATTTGATTTTTAATAAGGTCACAAGAACAGAAAAGAAATCTTTAAGGAGAAAAAATAGCAGATTTTACAAGTATCATTATTATTTTTACACATACAGCCGTGGAGTCTGTGAAGAAGTAAAGCCAAAATCAACAAAACACAAGGGTTAAGCATACACTTTTGACAATGTAATCCTAAGAATTTCTAATATATTTTTGGTGTGTTGGACAAACAGAACATCCTCAAAACTTAATTGTTTTGTTTAGGCTAAAATTATAAGTTAACGAGACATGATGAAATCTATCTTACCTCACCAGTACAGTTTTTGCACCTCCAATAGGTCCAAAGATGAGCGAAATAAACACATCCGTCAAAGTTCATGTTCCCTGGTGTCTGATTTGTGGTGACTGCAAATAGCAAAATGTAAATGTTGACACAGAGTTAAATGCCACAGCATCACAAATCAACGTCTATGGTGCTCTGTACCAATTAATATCAGCGTCATGTAACAGATGCAATAGCAGTGGCAGCTAGTGGCAGTATGATCTATATTACCAGCTGAGGTTCCTGTTGCATTGCCTGAGGGGTAAACTCAACAATCTAATTTTAGTGCTTTCAACTTCCCCATCTTGAAGGGACTATAAATTTATGTCTGCCTTTCATCAACCTGCAGTCAGCATATCACCTCTGTCATTATCCTTCCCGGTATACTATTTTGCATCGATAGTAATGGTTTAAGTTTTATCTCCCTAAAGAAATGCAGAAATTCAATGTTCTTGGGAAAGTGCTTGGTTAGGAACAATTAGTGAAATGACTTCTGCACACAGCTGGTCCCATGAGATTCTTCTTGAGTCAAATGAGAGCGTCAAGGGGAGGATTATGGGAATCCCAATCACTTCAAGCTGTGACACCAAATTAAAGAAGTAGTGAAGTTCATCCACTGTGTTCATCCAGTAAACCCCACCCTTTAGGCGTAAGCTGCACCATAATAACGCAAAATATCTCATATAAAGATGCAGTCTTCCATTTCCTTAATTTGAAAATCAAATGTTCTCTCTGAAGTGAATGAGTTGTAATCTTATGAACATGATGATGATGATGATGATGATGGTGATGATGATGATGACTGACCGACGCACATCCTTTTTTTTTCCCCTCCTGAGAGATGACGAATATAAGCGGGTCTAGGTGGGAAGCAGTCTTGGGGAGGAGGAGAAACCACTGGCTGTGACAGTGACAGTTGCTTCTCTCCTCGGCTTTGCCCCCCCCTCACCCCCTGCTTCAGCTCTTTTAGAGTCTATGCTTCAGCTTCATCACCATCATCATCATCACCATCATCATCATCATCATCATCATCATCATCATCATTTTCTTCAGCCTAAGCAGCAGCTTCAGCTTCAGCAGAAGCAAGAAGCAGCGTCCATCGACAGCGTAGAGAACAAATAAGCAGCACGCATCTTCCAGAGGCGCTCCGCTCGAAGAAGAAGGAAGATGGGGAAATGGCAGTTGCAGCTGACCAAATGTAAGGATCAAGAAAGCAAACGAAATCTTCATTTATGACACAAACACGGGTCTATGCATCAATAGGAACTATTTAAAGAACAAAAGGTAAGACATGTTATGTTTTCTTCTTGCTGCAAACACCCCATTCTCCACTGATGAAAATGTACCTTTTTATACCAATTTTAAACCTAAATTAATCTAAATTATTTTTAATAATTTGCATGACAAAATCTTGCATGTATCACCGTAAATGACAGTCTAAGAGAGAAAATAAGATTTTAAGTCTCGATTTTCTGTCTCAAATTGTTCGCTTATGCATGAAAATAACCTTTTTTGACTGTTTTTCTCAGCATATTAAGCCATCGTTTTATTAGCTGTAAACGCTCACATCACTACTGTGAGCTTTTCTTTTCATTAACACATACATGAAACGTTTTCTTAAAGCATCATTTGATATGGAGGATTTTTAGTTATATTAATATATATTTTTAAAAAGGAGGAGCAACCGCATGTTCTAGAGGAAGAAATAAGGCAAATAAGAGTATCTATCTGCCCCCTTGTGGCTTTGATTCATGCAACTGACACAATGAATGGGGTAGTAATACAAATCTCAATAAGATTTAGTAATAACAATAGTAGTTGTAACTACTATCTGCAGACTTTTAATGTTTTATATAAGTTGATCATTTTATAGCAATGGATAATCAGTAATCTTAATTTTGAACGCTAAAGCATCAGAAATCTTTCAGGAATGAAGGGACCATTCAAACTGTTCAGCACCATTTACCCCTTTAACACAATCCTTTTTTCTTTTCTTTCTTTCTTTTTTTTTTTTTTTTTTTTTACAGGGGGTTTGCTAATTTATTTTATGCAACTCCATTCATCTTATAAGTGGCCCACATTTATGTATCTTCCCCTCTGTGGTTTCCTGTTATGTAATTTCATCCCTATCAGACTGAATCAGCCTCAGAATGTTTGCTGCTTGGCTTATATGAGCTTGCATGGGATATATATAGAAGTAACACAACACGAGTGTAAGGCTAGGCTAGAGTGAAAAGGTGAGTGAGATAGGGGTGATACAGTAAATGTGTGCTTTATCTGTGTGCATGCATGTGTGTGAGTGTGTCTGCACATGTTTTTTTATGACTGCGTGGGTTGGGGGGCTGGCTACTGAGAAAACAAGTGATGAATTATGCAAACATTGCTCTCTTTCAGAAAACAAAATCAGACCACAGGGCAAAAAAAAACTAGTCAAGTTTATTTTATCACAATTACACTGTAATGATCTTCACTTCACTTTTCAGATAAAACCCCTTTGACGCCTGAGGAAACATGGATGTATCTTCATCCTCGCTGCAGTACGGATCAAAAAAGCGGGTTAAGATCCACCCAAACACAGTGACAGTGAAATATGCCACTCACTTCCCCCAGCCTGGCGATGAAGGGTATGATGATGCACCCTCTTTTGAGGACTTTGGCGCCTTTGCAGAAGCTAATACGGGAAAGAGACTTGTGTCAGACAGCAAAGGTGGCAGGACTTTCTTTGGAACCATGGAGACCCCGCCTAAGCAGCCAAGCGTGCAGAAAGACAAGGGGGTTGGGGGCCAGCTGGCCAGCTTTGGTGAGGCGAATGTGTTGGCCTCCAGGGTGACCTGGATGGCCTTGTTTGGGGCAGCGGTGGCTCACGGTTGTGTGGCACTGATCACCCGTCTAGCAGCCGACCGCTCTAAAGTGCCCTCCCTTGAGCTGCTCTTCATTCGCTCTGTGATCCAAGTGCTGTCCATCCTGGTGGTTTTCTACTACCACGAGGCCCCCTTTGGCCCTAAGGGCTACCGGCTACGTCTCTTCTTCTATGGTGTCTGCAACGTAATCTCAATCACCTGCGCCTACACCTCCTTTGCCATAGTACCACCCAGTAATGGCACCATCATGTGGCGCGCCTCCACCACAGTCTTCAGTGCAATACTTGCCTTCCTGCTACTGGATGAGAGGCTGGGCTACACAGATGTGGTCACAGTGGTGGGAAGCGTGTTTGGTCTGTGCCTGGTCATGGTGCCAAACGTAGCAGATGAGGAGAAGTCCAGGCTGGGGTTTTGGAAGGAGGCCTTTGGCTACACAATGACAGTGATGGCCGGCTTGACTGCCGCCCTCTCCATGATCGTCTACAGAGCCATCAAGGAGCGTGTCAGCATGTGGACGGCACTCTTTACCTTCGGCTGGACGGGCACGGTGTGGGGTGCCTCCACCATGTTTATCATGCAGGAGCCCATCATTCCTCTAGATGGGGAGACCTGGGGCTATTTAATTGGGATCTGTATCTGCTCCACCGTGGCGTTCCTTGGAGTCTACTATGCTCTAAACAAGTTTCATCCAGCCTTAGTTAGCACCGTGCAGCACCTAGAGATCGTGGTTGCCATGTTCCTCCAGCTCATTGTTCTGAGGATGATCCCGTCCGTCTACGACGTCATCGGAGGTCTGGTCATCATGGTCAGTGTGTTTACCCTGACAGGAGTCAAGCTGTACAGGGTGAGCAGGGCCATTCGGCAGGATTACCAAGAAATCCTAGACTCGCCCATCAAATGAGTTTAGATATATCAGTCTATTTGTTTACAATGTTGCTTGGTTGTGCAATTTAAAGAATGTCTGGATCTTCATCTGATGATTTTGTATTGTTGTGTTGTTGGAAGAGTGCCAGTTGTGTAACTAATGTCTTAATATTTGTGTGTGAAATAAAAGACAAATGTAATATGGTGACCTTCCCCCCCTGATAGTACTGCTTTAATGTCAAATTGTGTCAAACACCAACAATGTCAGTAAAAAAAAAAAAAAAAACAATTTAATTTTTGTGATATGTTTTTCTCCGACATTTGAAACCATATTGAATATGGTCTTGTGAGTGGCAGTGTATGGAGATCATTTTAATGATATGCACCTTTTATAATCAAAACATCAACAATGTGTGGTGTATCTCTCTGTTACACTGCCACACCTGTCACACTGTGTAAATGTCAGCCCAGAAATCATTCATACTACATACATAGAATGAAAGAATAAAAATAAATACCACCCATGTTTCATAAAATAACTGGTATTGATTTTCTTAGCCTTATTCTCTCAGGATGGTGCAATTTCTTTCAAAGAAATTGCACCATTTGAAAAATGCCAGGATAGAGTTGCCAGCACACAAATGGCTGAGGCTATGTCAGCTTTTATGTGCTATCATGCAAATTATAACTAGGATTATTTTGTGCACAGTGAGACTTCACGCTCTATTATCCCATATACTATTTTCTCCCAGTGTTACGGTGTGCACAAACTGTACCTTTTTTAGTGCTTTCTAACTGCCTCTCACATATGTTCTGGCCCCAGCAGCTGGTTGATATTTAACACTAGTGATTACATCCCAGGACATTGCTTCTGTTTACTTTCAGACGCATATCAGACTAATGCCTAGAGGCAGGTGCACTGTATTGAATTAAAGTCCCCCTTAACAACATGAGACCATCTGCTTTCTCTGAAGTGGACGATTCAGTGGCCTACTAGCGACATTTCCTTTCTCTGGGTAGAAAACCCAGCCGAGTCAGTCTTTGTGGTTTCCCCGAGGCAAAGCAAACAGTGAAGGAATGAAATAAGGACATAATGATGATGCAGAGTGGATGAAAGGGGACATGTTGCATGTTGCAGTTCAGAACTGACATAACATGGATGTTTCACAATCAGCCCAGCAGGTGGCAATAACAATCCACTTCATCACTCAGACAGCCACAGTTAGCAGAAGTTATACTTTTATTACAGTAAATCATGAAGGCAATTAGTGGTGTATTCAGTGGTTAGTAATATACTGCTGAATACATTTATTGAGTATAAACTATTTTAAAATGACATAACACTTCATCCAAACCCTTTTCATTTAGTCAGCAGGCGCAGTTATGGCTGGTTGTACATACAGTGCATCAGCAGATGAAGTGTCTGTGAACAAATGTTAAATATATTTACACTGAGGCTTGTGGTTAAGCCACACGCATTGCAGATGTGTGTCTAAATGCATTCTATGTAACAATCTGCTATCACTGATGTAACAGTACATAAGATGAGAAGGAAACTATGAGACCCTGTCAGTTATAACCAACCAACATCTTAAACCAATAATAATAATAATAATGTGAAATTGTCCTTTACACATTCTGTTATATCACATGTTTTCTTTTAAAGTACTATGGTCAGTGGCCAAAGTTTATTTTTCAAATTAAAGAGGTGAATAAACTAAGATAAAGTGGGTTTAATCTCCACTATACATACTGTATTATAGTCTTGTTTTGAGATGGGGTTTCGGGTGCAGAAAACAGAATACATGTAGAGGAGGCCCATCTGTTTGAGCAGGAAACAGATTGCATCCTGCAGCGAGCTGCACAACCTTCCAAATTACTCTGCAACTCTCTCTTTACCACAGACATGTTTATTAAAGTATCATCATTTCCCAGGAGGAGCCTGAATGGAATTTGAGTTATTGTATGTATGTGCGTGAGTGTCTGTGTGTGTGCTGAACCGTGTAAATGACTGAGCATTTTTCTCATGAGATGCTCATAAACGCCGTAGGCTGAGCAGAATTTTATATCATATGTATGATCCAGTTCATCATATAAGGCCATAGGCTACTTGTTGAAGACAACACAATGTAAGTTGCAGCCAACACTGCAATATAAATAAAGAACATGATTTGAAATTTGGAAACGGTTCCCCTTTCAGTTTTTATGTGAATCATCCACACCTTTATACATTTCCTGCTTCTTTATCTGATTGTCTATTTAAGAAAAAGTTGCCAAAATTACAAAATAGCAGTTTCACTAGATTACAAAGTATGAATAGGGCTGGAGTCCCACTCAGTGCTTTAGAGAAAAATACAGCTTTTCTTTTGGACAACTGATTGTGATATGTCTGTGGATGGATTAGTCGTACATTAGTCTCTCTCCTCTTACAGGGTGAAAAAAACGTGTTAGATGCTTATGTGAGTGCAAAAAATCAGCAGCTGCAGTGTGATTTTTCTTTTTTTATATACTTTATTTACAGTTTTCAATTTTACAATGACAAAACACATTGAAAGGGCATACAAAACAGCACAAAGAAAATTCAACACAAAGTAGAACACAAACAGAACAAAACAGCTGCCACACAATTTACAAGATTACATGATAATAATAATAACATTATTTATATAGCACCTTTAAAAACAGAGTTTTGACAGACAACGCATGGATACTCAGAAGGCAACATAACAACAAAAAGCCAAACAGTAAGGCTAAAACAAAAGCAAGACAAAATGAAGGTTAAGTTAAGACAAGAGGACAAAAAGACAATGAAAAAGACAAAAAGGTAAAAGAGATTAAAAAGACAGTAAAAAAAAAAAAAAAGAAAAACATTTATAAATAAATAAAAGGAATACAAAGCAGCTACACAAGCTGTTCAGACTCCATAAATGGACAGTCTTTCAAAAACAAGGTAAAGTAACATGAGAGAGCCATTCCAAAATTGCAGTCCAGAAGTTGTACAGTGTAAGGCAAGAACCAAAAACAGATGTGCTAGTGACCTTTCAGCAGAGCAACACTTGTCGCATTCAGAGGACACAGTTTTGTTTTTGAGTAATGCAGTCTATGCATCTCCTGGTACTGTATTAACGTGTAACGCGTGTTAATAGAACAATGAGCCGGGGACATTGCCTTTTCCCAGAACTCTGCTGATATCTCTGAAGTCAAGTCACTGGCCCAGGCTTCAGCAAGCTGCAGCAGTGTGTGATTGACTTACAATCCCATTGTCCAATCAAAAGAGAGTCTACTCCTCTGCAGCCAATCGCGTGCGAGTGGGCGGGACCTAGAGTCTGGTCTGAACAGCTTGTGTAGCTGCTGCTTAGCGAGCCTAGCTGCGCTGCTGAGCAATGACATGCTTTGATATAGAAATGCTATTCCAACGGGGCACACAGTGTCTCATCAGCTAGGCTAGCTCCTTGGAGTGGGGGAAAAAAATAACTGGCTGCTTGCTAGGATTCTCTGGATATCACTTGTGTGTATCAAACTCCCCAGTTTGTGTGACGCGTCTACACGTTAAGTACATCCTAAAGGACACAAGAAAAGGTGGCTATCAGCAAGCAGGTAAGACGTGGTAATGACTGAGCAGTGTATGAATCTGTGCTGCCACTGACGAGAAAGCTACAGGCTAGCTCCGGCTATCTTTGAATTCACCGTGTAACGTTATAAGTCACGTCGGCTAACAGCTAACTGTTATCCCAGACAAAAAAAGAACAGTTGTCGCCTTGCCAACATGGCCAACATACGGTTTCCCAGCTGGCTAAACGGCTAGTTTCCATACCACCGTGGTATTTGTTACAATTAAAAAGCAATTAGTGAGTATTCCTAGCCAGGTTAGCCAAGTTAGGTGGCGTGACACGCTGTCAAGCTTTAAGTTAAAAAAGATAAACGCTCGGTTAAAACTGCTCTACAAGCTATTCATGTGGCTGCTCTTCATTTTTCTGCAGTGCACCACGTTAACGTTGCTTTTTTTTTGTCTGAGATTGTAAATGGAGAGGACGCCTAAACGGTAGCGACAATACACGGTTTCCAACGCAAATAGGCAGCATCTTCCACATTGCCTTATTATATTTAACCCTAACCCATATTTTCTAATGTATCTAAAGCTCAAGTTGAAGTTGTTGCACTGATATGACCCAGCCTGGTCATGGTCACGGTGGAGGCATTCCCTAACATTAACTTAGGGTTCCCATTACTTGTGTTAAGCAGCTCTCTGGCAACACTAGTGAATGGGCACACATAAATGGCTATTGTGGTCAGTCTATCACCATGGCCTTTTGTTGATGCATAAAAATCAGGGTTGCAACAATTATCATTGTGAATGAATCTTTTTTTTTAAAAGATTGAATAATGTTTTTAGAAAATAGTAACAAAAAAAGTCCATAATAGTTTCCCAGAATCCAAGGAGATGTCTTCAGATGTCTTGTTTTGTCTGATCAGCAGCTTAAACCCCCAAAATATTCAGTTTACAATGATAGAAAACAGAGAAAAACAGCAAATCGTCACACAGGAGAAGCTGGAACCAGAGAATGATCAGTGTGTTGCTATATAATAAATGACTTAAACAGTCTATTGATTATTAAACCGCAATAGTTGCAGATAAAATTTCTGTTAATCAACTAGTATATGGACTAATTGCTTCATCTCTAATTGGAATAGAGAAACGCGCAATCATCATACCAAGAGGAAAAAGTCTGGGAACTTGCATCTACCTTGGAAAACCTGTAATAAGTAGGCAAATGTACTGTGTAAGTGAGACCAATTCTGTTTTTGGGCAAGATTTTGGGTAATTGCTCCCTCTGTTTATCTCTTGACATTGTTTCTACCTTACACAACCAAAGCCAGACTAAATGCCATGCTTCAGTAGCACAATGGGTGATAAGGCTGTATAATTGTTGGCAAGCTCTTGTGGCTTATATTTGTGTGGTCTGCGCCAAAACTTGTTCAACAGTACAGTTTGAAACAATCAACAGATTAACATAGCTTGAGTAGTTTTATCTCAATGTTATTAATTTGAAGATATATGGTTAGTTGGATCTGAATGATTTGAGGAGAGGGGAGGGGGTAGCCTGTGTGTCTTTCCGAACGCCAAAGGGACGGGGGTGGGTGAGTGGGGTGTCTTTTGCAGCTGCTGAATAGTGTAGTTTCTGTAATTATTGTCACAGTGACAGACCTCTTCACAGTCTCTCATTAAGGTTGCAGGGAGGTGAGAGGGGGTGAGGGACATTTGGTCTGCTCTAGCTCTGTTCTCAGTGGGAGTCAGAGGGAGGATAGTAGCAGCTCTCTAGGAGAAAGATAGTGGAGACCGGCTTACCAGCATGATTTTTTTGGAGTCTTATTTACATTTTCCATTGTGCGTTTAAGGCCAATTCAAGAAAATTGCTATTAAGAGCCCTGCGGAGTTGACCTACTCCCATCAGCTGCTAGTTCCTGACATAACTCACATAACTTAAAAGATGAGAACTCTCACTAAACTAAAGCTTTGACTTTTCAGCTATGCATGCAGACACTGCAGTGATGTGGCCTTTTTGATACTTCATCTGTATCCTACTCATAAGCTACTTTTGATTCACATGCCCTCTAACACCAACCATTCTTTGCTTGTTTGGATGTTATGACAGTATAATCTTACGGATATAGAGTGATGGGCTCTTTCTGTGTAAGATCTTGCCCCTGCCTCCTTCCCAGAGCCTGGCTATGTGCTACCAGTGGCCTCCAGCAGCCAAATCTGTCCCCGCAGCCTAGGGGAAAATACCAACTGTGCATTTTCATGATAGCCAAAAAACTAATGTGGCTGAAAATTTCCATGGTCAAATGACAGGCTCTGGAATCTCTATTGAAGTTGAGAAACAGGGGATTTTCTTTTTCTGCAATCGTGTCTCTTCTCTGTTATCTCTCTAATCTTAGTTATTGCATAAGCTCTCTTCCATTTCCTCATTTTCTTTTATGATTTTTTTTTTGTAAGAAATGTTTTCCTATGACTGCCCATGCATGCGGGGCTGTTTGAACAGTCAATAACAAAGATACTTTTTTATACCTAAACCAAGTTCACCTGCTAAAAAAAGGAACTTAGCTGTTTTTTTAAGAGCAGGAGCAACAAGGGGAAGGATGACAGGTGCACTTTTTTTTTTCTTTTTTTTTTTAACATCATCAGAAATTTTCACACCTGAAACATTTAAATTAATGCCCTGTTCTGCTGTTAATGTACACCCACGCAAAGTCATCAAGCCCTGCACAGTTAATGGTATTTATAATGTGACAATATTTCTCCCCACTTCTGCAAAACTTCATCATACAGGCAATCTGTGGTCTAGATATTTGCTATCATTTCTAATTCGGAGTAAGTGATTTTACTTCCTCATGATGGGGAAGAGAAGTGTGCGCTTTCCTAGGTGTTTTTTGTTTATTACTCTATTATGGTTCGGGGTTTTCTTTTGGTTGGTTTCACAGAGTAAAAATGAGGATGTGTGTACTAGAAACCGTAGCTGTCATTGTGATGACAGGCATCTTTCTGTTTCCATAACAAAAAAAAAGCAATATCGTGAAAATACGTTCTTAGAAGTGAAATGTAGACTCTTGAAAGGCAGGAAGATTTTCACTGTGATGCACTGAAGTTGTTCTTAGTCATATGAATTTGTTGAACCAACAGTAGGTGTAGCTAACAGATTGTCTTCACTCATAAGCCTCTTTCACACACAGTTCCCGGTAAATTACTGGGATAACCTTTCAGGCACCGCTAGTGATTATCACTATTCACACATGCAGCTACATTCAGGAACATATCCATCTTGCACCTTTTCACACATGCCAAGGCAATGCTGGAATAGATGGGGCAAGGGACACTCCAGCAGATGTTGGTAATGCAGCACTTACAGATGCCAACTGCCATAAAACTCAACAGAAGAAGAGGATGATTGGGCGAGGCCGGATTTATGTGTACGTGGCAGAAGACGTCTCTTATTTTTTTCAGAAACATGGTGGGCGAGCAGCTGTTTTTGTCCAGTGCCGATGTTCTTGTAATGTATTTAATATTCAACAAGTTTGTGAGACAAATCACCCGCAAAAGCAATGGCAAGGCAACCGTAAACAAGTGACAGATTAAAATACATCATCAGCGGAGTCTTTTGATTGGTTTGCTCACCCCACGTAAGAGCGTCTTTAGTCAGACGGACGTAACCCTTTACGTACTTGTCCTTGCAATGTTACTGCTTTCATTCACAACACAGCCTGCATTTTCCCTGAAATGTTACTAGGTCTTGAGGTGGGAAATTGGTGGTACAGATTTCCCTGATTATCGATTCCTGCTCCCATTCACACATGACCCCATGCAGGAAAAGTTCCTGAACATTTCAGCGATAGACTGCATGTGTGAAAGGGGCTATAGTGTTGACCCCGAGCTCACCAAGTGAGACAACAGGACAACAGGAATATTCTTTTAGTACTGGCTGCCTGAAATGGCATCAGTGATCATGACATTGGTGGTCCATGGTTGGCATCTGGCCTCCAAAGGTGTGTTCAGACAGAAGGAGAGTTTCAGAAGTTCAGTTAGCACACAGGATGCAATACAGCAATGAATTCGGCGCTGCTGGTGCAAGGCAAATTATTGCCTTGCTTTCTGTCTGACAACACTTTAAGATTACTTCACTCAAACTAAACAACTCACCTCTCAGCCTCTGATCCCTGCCTGACTTTTCTCAATGGTTTTGTGTGGAAACTGTAAGACGAGCAATTACATGCAGCATCATATGTGGAAACATCTAAGTACCTCTGAAGGATAGGATTTTTTGGAATAGCTCAGTTGTCCCATGTGAGGAACCATTAAGCTTCAAGAGGTTCTTCATGTAGCTGTTTTGTAAGACAAAACTGTAATTAAAACATCTGACGAACCATATTGTTGATAAATAATATAGACTTTGCATAATATAACACAGGACACAGCCATAAGATGCTTTTGGGAAATGGGGGCCAGAAATGTAAGATGTTGTCTGTTTGGCATTACAGAAACAGCTGTCGGCTTAAAAATCAATATCAAATTGATTCTTCAAGCTACTATGTTTAGAAGTTTCATGTGATTATAGCATCTTTAATTCAGTGGCAAGTCTTTGTTTGCAGAAAAACGTGATTATCCCAGTTAAAATGTGTGTAGTCTCATGTCCCACCCATTCACCCCAGTGTCCGTGGGTTCGATCCTTTTGAAGGGTGAACACCAGGCATTACTGTCTGTAAGTGTCTTTTCGGACGCTCACACTGGGGTGCTGAAGTTGTCAGACTTTAAGTAAAATGACACGAGAACATGAATTACACTCTCAAAACAATATTCTAAAAGGACTCACAGTTTCATCCGAACAGTCCTCCCAGTGTTTAAACTGTGTGTAGGCTGTCTCAGTCAGGCAGCACAGAGGTGAGGCTTTCTGAGCAAAAATTCTCCCTCCTATCAAACATCTTCTTGATCTTGTTGATTTGTGTGGACCCCAGATTTTTGTGGCATCAACATGCAATCTGGAATGCCTCCTGCTCTCAAGATACACAAGTTCCAACACGTGGCTCCCTCAGACTTCTGTCCCAAGTGGCTTGTTTAGTCCTATTGTGACAGCACCCTAGGGCTCACATTTGCCAGGATGTAGGAAGCCAATGTATTCATTTCAACTCTCTGACACAGGCTGTCTGGGATTATTATCTTGCGGTTTACAAATGATCTGCTATTTTGACTGCAACAATGGCTTTTTCCAGAAGGCTGCAGTTGCAACGAGCACAAACAGTAGTGTGGCCAGATTTAGATTTTATGTGTGTCATCTATTTTACTGACTCCTTAATGCTACTAGTAGTCTTAAGTAGCCTGATAGCACACAAGGCCAAACCACAACAACTTTATAGTACTGTAATCTTTAATGTTATGAATTCCTCTGCTTTGTAAACTTGGATTAGACAGTGTGGATTAGTCATTGGGAAATCCCCTGCAGCCTTCAGAGTTGGTGAGGCAACCTGAAGGTTTATTTTGTAGTTGTCTTGATGACAGATTTCTTGATGTGGCCATCACTGGGCCTGGTAGCTGTAAGCAAGTAGGCCACCCAGTACAACAACTGGCAACCCCAGCAACTAGCAGGGTGCAGATGCGGATGTGTAGGCTATGCTAATGTAGGTGGGGTCTGAGGAAATAGATCCTGTCTTGAGGTATTATATTCTGGTTGGCGTCTGCTTATAGAGAGGATGTCGGTATTGCTGTTGCTCAGGCCAGCTGTCGACCACATTAAATACATTTACTGTATATTTGCATGTACTGGAAGGTAATAATTATAAGTTGTGTGAGTCTTACCTTCATTCAATTCATATTAGAAAATAGTAATACAGTGGTTTTATTTCTACATTTAGTCTGTTCAACATCACTGTAGGCTGTAGGCCTCCTAATGCACTTTGATTTTGTAATTTTCTGCAGTGTATGATACTGATCAGGCTTTTCAGGGCTGATACTGATCACTGATTTACTATATTGCGACAAACTTCTTGCTAACATTTTTTCCAGCAACCACCCACATAAGAGACCCAGTGAAAGCCAGTGCTCAGTGTCACGCATACATAAAGCTGATCTCACCACTCCAAAATATTGTTGCCATTTACCTCTTTTTGGATGTTTTTATGTATTAGACATTTGTAAATCCACTGTTTAAGACACTTAGCCAAAATTGTATGTGTATCAGCTGCTTCTCACTATGTGGCATCTCATCCAGTTTTCCAGCCACAAAAACAGCTGGACACACAAGGGCTGGAGGTGCACCAAGCAAGCCCCTTCACCAGCACCATCTCAAGTCTGTGGACAAGCCAGTTATATCCAGTCTCACACTTGCTAAGTGGTGAATATGCAGCCGTAAAGAATTGGGAAGTAAAAATGGGGAAGTGAAAATACTTGTGAAACCATGAGATTGTTAATGTTGCCTCAACTATATATATATATGTATATATATATATATATATATATATATAACTATATTATTAAATCATGTAATGAGTATCCTCTGATAGGAAAGGGTGCCCAATCTTTTAGACTACATATGCCAGTTTGATACCTTATATTTGACTAAGGAATAGACTGTGTAAAGTTCAGTACAGGAGGTATTTGGTAATACATTATCATTTGGATGAGATTCCCCTGAGCATCATAGAATGGTAAGTGCAGTAAGTCAGAGTGAATGGGCTAGATATTGCAAATGGTAGCGTTTGTTTTGAGTGAGCCTTTTAATGTAAAGTTGGTTTAAAAGACAGTTTGAAACTTTTGGTTGTTGCTATGAGAGCAAATCTCTGGAAATTCTCAAAGGACATGAGCCACGGTCTATTTTAGGCCACTCCAAACTGCCGAGGGTGATCCCAAGGGGTGTATAACCAACTGCTTTCACACAGTCATGAGTGTAGCCTATAACACTGGAGGCCCCTCTGTCCTTAATTAAGTTTTAATATGATAGTGGAAAAAGACAGTTTTCTAATGTGTAAAGCCGTGATTTCTCCCAGCAGGACCGGTGTCAAAGTTTGAATTGGTCCCAAACTTGATCTGTCATCTCTTAAATGAGGTTACATGCATCAATGCAAAGAAAAGATAAGTTATCTGAACTCATCTGAACTGAGGGGTCAGGTCTGCACTCTGTCAGATTGCATCACTTTCCCATCATCCGGTCACCCTTGTGTCCACACTTCCTGTCTCACAGCTGGCCTGCCAAGTCTCCCATGACCCTTTGCTGCTATGCTGCTGTTTTGTTTTGGGAGAATCTGGGACAGCTGGGATGAGATGCAGTCTCATGGGTTTTAGTTGCTGTGGTTCGATGTGAAAAGAGCACAAGCGTGTATTAATCGCGTCCGTCGCTGTCCTGCGCTGTCGGTTTGTGAAGCAGACCTGCCCTGTGGCTAAAATGTAAGTTTTGGTGTAAGTCGGAGGAAGTGCAGCAGTGCCAGAGGGGCTGAGTGAGCAGTGAGCATACAGAGCACATTCCAGAAGGCAACAGAGCCCTGTGATTTTAGCAGGCTGTCACAGGGATTAGGTTACTCTGTCTGCCTCTGTGAGCTCATGCTGTTGCTGTCTCAGTGCCTCAGCAATCCAGCCCAGCAGTGGTTCACTGTTAGCTCCCGCTGCGAAGAGAGACAAGGATCTATAGTCGTTCTCTTAGGCTCGCTTAGCTTACACAGTATCCTGTTGTCGTGATGTCATATTTTTACCAAGAACCTCTCATGTCACTTTGGTAAATAAAGTCAGGGCCATTCACTGAAATCCTTACAATTCCAGTCCTTCTCATGCGTATCTCCAATATAGTATCTCTATGAAACGCATTGCCGCATAGGCCACTGGGTGTGCTCTTTGACTACATCTCCACAGCGCGGATGTCTGTCCCTGACTGAGTGATGAAGTTACGCCATTGGCCGGCCAAGTGCCGCCACTTCCTGTGCCCGTTTCAAATCAAAAGCACTCGTTAAGTGTTTCATACACGGTCCAGCCATATACTAGGTTTTGAACTAGTCTAGTTTTCCCTGCAGAGACACAAGGGGTTGTGGCTGCAGCTGTAGACTTGCAGGATGTGGTGAACTCATGTCACTGTTGTTTCATAGTAACATAACTCGCAAAGCTGCACCCTGCATCACTATTATACCACAGTTGTTGTGGTTTGCGGTTAAGAGTGCCACTTAAGCATCTTAAAATTTTATTGACTACTTAACTAAACTTACTAAAATCTAACTAGAAAATGATTACCCTTTGCTGTTTTAAATATTGCAATGATAACAGTGCCAGATTTGGGTTACAGTTGTATGCAAAAGTTTTGGCACCCCTTGACAAATATATATATACCACATATATACATATTTTGGGGATTTTTTTTAATTTAAAAGATGTAGACACAGTCTCTCTAGGATATGGGGAAAAACTCAATATTTTCAGCAGCATTAATGCATAATCACTTTTTAAGTCACATAAAAAAAATAAAAACATCATTGTGGTATGTGCAAAAGTTTATGGACTGTAAGAATTCTGAAGTCTCAGATTCGTTTTACATGGTCTCAGACCTTAATCAGCCCATTAGGCCTGAGATGTGCCAACAATTGTCATTAGGAAATGTCAGCTGGTGCCAACTTTGGCTCTTCAAACCTTGTGTGAACCCTCAGCAACCATGGGTTCCTCTAAGCAGCTGTGTAACACTCTGAAAATGAAAGTTGGTGCCCACAATGCAGGGGAAGACTACAAGAAGAAGTGTCAGCTTGCAGTTTTCACTGTGAGAAATGTGATAGAGAGGTGGCAGTTTAGGGGAACTGTGGAGGTCAAGATGACAGTTGGAAGACCAAGAAAACTCTTAGAAAGAACAGCACCTGCAGGTCAGAAAGGCAAATCAGAACCCCCCCTTTGACTGCAAAACACCAACAGGAAGATTTAGCAGACTTGGGAGTGGTGGTGCACCGTTCCACTGTGCAGCGATGCTTGCACAAACAAGACCTTCATTGAAAAGTCAGTAGACTAAAACCTTACCTGTGTCCTCAACATAAAGTAAGTGGTCTCCTGCTGATGGGAAGCAGTTGTGACCAGTGTTGGCACTCTTGAGAACATGAGTGGATTACTGATAATAACACTGGATGACCTGTCACTGGCCCACAGCTGCTGTCATGGGAGTAGATAAGTTGGACCTGCTTTATCAGCTTGGTATTTAGTAGTTAAGAGCACTGTATGTTCGAATGTCATAAATAGGCTCTCCTCTTGTACAAACATATTTCATCTTGCGACATGTATATGACCACACAGTTTACTCTTCTGTTGACTCCAGTCAGTTGAAGACTTTTTAGCTCAGAGCTATTTTTGCAGGTAAAATGTCAAATACTGGGTTGAAATGATTAGTCAGTCAATCAATTAATTGTTTTCATGGCAAAAATGCCAATCACTCTCAAATGTGATGATTTGCTACTTTTCTCTTTGTATCATTGTACAACTGAATATTTTTAGGTTTGAAGACTGATCAGACAAAACAAGCAATTTGAAGTTGTCACCTTGGGCTCTGGGAAATTATGTTTTTTGTTTGTTTGTTTGTTTGTTTGTTTTTACAATTTCCTGACATTTTTTAGAGTAGACAACTGATCAACCAAAAGTTTAATGTAGAGTTTTATTGACATTCAAATCTGCTATCAGGTGGCCCAGTTCATTGTTCCTCTTTCATAGGGTTTGCTTGGTTGGCCACCTGTTTGATACGTTATCAGAGCTGTAATTCAGTTAACTGCTGTTATGATTGTATTAATGTAAACTGAATGTCTTCTGCTGCTGCTGCTGAGCCACTTGATCTTATTGTGAAGCAGCTATAGGAAATATTGCATTCAATTGCCATACTTATTGGTTCAGTTAAAAGCAAAATATCAACATATGGACTTTCTTTTGGTGCTTCACTGTCAGCAAATCACTTGTATATGTTGCAAGGGAGGAGTGGTAGCCACAGTGAGCTGGGAAAACCCTGCAGTTCCCACTGGCCACTAGATTTGACCACCTGTCTACCATTCCATGCGGTCTGGTCGCCCTTGTTGACAACCACAAAGCTCGTGCGTACAGATCCTGCTTTGTTTTATGTCTGTTACTCAAGTTATTTTCGGAGTTGGACTGGCTTTTTTTTTTTTGTAAATATAAGTTACTCATTACAAAGGTCATTGGCTATTTGGCTGGGAGCAGTGATTCATTACGTCATTACATCTGTGACAGTCTCTTTAATGAAACCTTTCCAAATCAGTAACAGTGTCCTTCATACTCGCCAAATTCTGAGGAGTTCTCCCTCCCGGGCATGACCTTCTGAATAATCACAAAGCAGCTTGAAATGAAATTTTGACGCATATTTCGCATATGTCAGAAGTTCAGAATAGTCAAAAAGGGACTCATAATGCCGATGAGACAGACAGAAGATGAGTCAGCACCATACTTATTGCATCTTAGGTCCCACTATGGTCTGTTTTAGTGATCACAAAACTTGCAGCAAAGAGGCTGCTCAAAATCAGATTTTAACTTGTTTAACTAAAATAAACACAGGAAACTCATGCAATTATTTGGAAATACTTGTTTAACTAAAGAGAAGCCCGTAGTAATCGTGTATCAGAAAGAAAAGACAAATGGAGGATCTAGATCAGATTTGTGTGGGTGGTGATGGATTGGTGTTACCTGTAAATTGTGCCAGGCAGCAGGGTAAACGGAGATCTGTGGACGTGAATGCGACACCATTTTAGCAGGTTGACCTGTCTGACCTCGTGTTTAGGGCTTTGGGGTGGCGAGTGGCCTTGGCTCAGTCTGCAGCTGAACGATTAGCTCAGAGCATCTGTTGCCTAACTTTCTGATCCTCCCTCACATCTGCACTGTCGTAAGTCACCGCGGTGTTAATGTGCACTTAGTCCTCAGCCACCCTAGACATTGAGGAGGAGGGGGGGGGGGGGGTCATGGCAACTACAAGAAGTGAGATTGAGATGCGGTGTACTGACTGAAAATGAGAGATAACTGGGAAAGATATAGTTCCCCATTAATGGTTCTGTCATGCACTGTTGGGGAGAGAAGTGAGAAAAAAAGATAGTTAGGGAGGGATGTTGAAAATGGAGAAGGAGCACATATACACACTTGTCAGCCTCTTTGGCAAACAGTTATCCAGCCCAGCCCAGGGAGTGGAGAGATTGTTGCCTTTGTCTTGGTGAGAGAGGCAGCACTCGAGGAGAGTAAATCAGCTCTTTGTTTTTGTGTGCCGCTCCCTAACTTGTCTCCTAGTGTTCATTAATTTAATTAGAGATGGAAAAGGAGCAGGTAATGACATGCCAGGAGATAAAATCACATACACATCCAAATGTTCTCTGGTAAACAAAGTCAGCAACACCCCACATGGAGAAAAATAACCCAGACCACAGTTGCCCCCCCCGTAAAACCTGCAGATCTGTATATTAAATGTCTTAGCTTTAGACTGCACTCTTGTCATGGTCTTATCCGCTTGTATCCAATGAGGAGGCAGAAATGAGACTTGGCACTATCATCCACTGTTTTGTTTTCTGTTTGAACATCTCATCAACATCTTGACTTCTCCTCCAGAAAATCTTGAGGAGAGTATCTCTATCTCAGCCTATGCTTATTTATTTATTTTACTACTTAAACTCCTCCTACAATCGTGCTGAAGGTTAGCTTGGCTCCCTATGCTCCTTGTGTTTGCCTAAGATCAGGTTATGGGCCTATCTCAAGGCCAGCTGCAGCTGAAACCTAGACACTCATGCTTCAAATAAAAACCAAGAGCTCTCAATCAATGAGGTCAGTTTCTGGTCCCTTAAGTCAGTCAGGGGGGGAAAGGTGAAACTCCATCCACTCCCATGACATCAGAGCAGTGAAGCAGCCGCGTCAATACCTCCTCACTCCCTCAGTGTTAATCAAAGTATCCGCAGTATTAACCAAAGCATAGCCTTGCAGTGCTGAAGGCTGTATGGGTCATAAGACCAGCTGTTGTGAATGTGCTCATTGTTGAACATAGACAAGTTTTCATAGTGGATCACAGTGCTCCACATCACAGTTTTAGAATGCCTCAGGAGCATCAAAGTTCTTGTGATGAGCAACATTGCAGATGATGAAACCAAGCCTCTAACATGGTTCACAAACGCACAGCATCTGCATAGGCTGCACACTTAGGAATATTAATAGGCCTGTGCTAAATTTAAAACAATATCCTGCATCGTCGGTGTTCAGTGAGCGCTCTGCTCACTGATGTAGCCACACTGCTGATGCAGAGTGCCCCTCTTCTTCGCTTCCCTGTTACATTAATCTTTGCCATCTTCCTGGCTCCCTGGTTCATGTCTGATGCTTAACACAATGGACAATCGTTGGACGGCTCCTGGGAGGAAAATCATCCTCTGTGTAAATTTCTGAAGAATGTGGGTACTGATAGATTAGCTCTACACTCTCTGGCAGCTGCTAGTGTTGAAGCCTGAAAAGAATAGTAATTTACATCTGTTATTTCTAGAAGACAATTGATGGGGGGAAATTGTGTCTGAAGAGACTAAACTGTTGAAATGGTAGCTGGCATTTATTCAGGATTCTGGCCTTGCTGTGGTGTATTTGGATGAAGTGGTCCAGTTCATGTCAACGATGTCTGTAATGTAGCTGATATGAACAGTGGCTCTGTTGTGCTTAGCAATTAGGACTCGAAAACAAAAAACAGATTGAGTATTATCAAAAAAAAGTCTTTGTGAAAATCTTGAAGACATCATTTGTAATTCTCTCGTCTTGTTTCTGTTCTTTTTCTAGGTCAACACTGAAGTATCAGAGCCCCTGAAGTTCTCAGCTTTGATGCAGTACAGGTACAGTTGTCTATTTCCAAACAGTTTCTAAATTAACTTTTGGTGTGTCTCTTACCTAATAATTGTTGTTTGGGGCAAACAGCACAGTTTGAGGATAGAATGTGTATGAAGCCCAGCAGACAGAGAGGAAACAAATACTCTTGGTTTGTGGTAGGCCAGATATGTCAGTTCAGAAAGACATGTTGTGAAAAAGAGGTACCAAATATGTTTTTTTAACTTAATTTCTTAGTTATGATCATGTAATCAAATGCTTATAAAGTTGTCATTATTGCAAAAGAACAAGAGGATAAATGTCATGTCTGTCCATATGCAAATTGGCAACACATAAGACACACTAAACATTTGTTTAGATGACACAATTTAAAGACATCCTTGGTTTTAGTCGTTGAAATTGTCTGTTCTATAGAATATACATTTTTGTCACTCTGACATCTGTCCTGTGTCTTCTCCATCTTTCTTTCCAATAGTGTACCCAGTGCAAGATGACGGAAGAGGTGATTGTCATCGCCAAGTTTGACTACATGGCCCAGCAGGACCAGGAGCTGGACATCAAGAAAAATGAGCGCCTCTGGCTCCTTGACGACTCCAAGTCCTGGTGGAGGGTTCGAAATGCCACCAACAAAACAGGCTTTGTGCCGTCCAACTATGTGGAGAGGAAAAACAGTGCCAGGAAAGCTTCTATTGTCAAGAATCTCAAAGACACGCTTGGTAAAAATCTGTTATTTCAGTTTATAAGTCAGTGTTGTATTCAGCATTTGATGGTTTAACAGTCTTTTGCCACAAGGTTCCAGTTAGCCTGCATAGATATTTGCACTCAAACATTTATATATCTTCAGTCACACCTAACATCTTTTTGACTGTAGGAGAACTTGCTTTATGTTTCATGCACAGTTTTTGTTCTTCAACCTAAACAGAGACAACATCTTTTATGTAGGCCAGCCCTATCTCTTTGTCTTTGACCACAATGTTGTGGTGTGTAATATACTGTATGATGAGCCACCACAGGAAGGTGGTCCTTGATTGATGTATGATTGGTTGAAACTCTGAAAGCTCCCTTTTCTCACAGTGCACTTAGACTAAAGCTTCAGTGTTTGATTGGAGTGTCTATAGTGTAGTGTCTGATGAAAGGAGGTGTTTTTTCCATTTTCCCTTGAAGCATGTACTCAGGTAAGGCATTTATAGATTTTTTAAATGTTAAATACAAATGCAAACAAAGTTGGGCTATTTTTGTCTTACAGTAGTGGCTCAATTTAACACTATATCTTGTGTTAAGAAATCTAAATATCTCCACTTTCTGTTTTTGTGTGTGACCAATCACAATAGAGGATTTCCTCCTGCACTATTATCGCAACCGGAATAGATATGGCACAGGTGTTGTCTGCACTGTCAACGCAACAGTATAATTTCAGGGCGCTGCCATTTGCCAAGGGCCTTGTACTGCCAAGAGCACTCCAAGCCAAATGTAACTGTGTATGTAAGCCAAGGTTACCATTTGCCTTAGCTTAATTCTACTCGACGACAGACATTCATGATATTTGGGATACAAACTCTGACCACTGGCATCCAGTCTGGAACACAGCCATATAGCTCCGAATTTATTTTGGCTTTGATTTTACCATCTAATAATTTCCTCTATGTGTTTTCATCAAATGAGAGGGCATTGTCTTTAGGGTCTGATGCTTTTCATACTTTAATCTCTAATCTGTTCTGCTCTGCAGGGCATCATTCTCAAATAAGAGCATGATAGACTAGTCTTGTTTGTTGGTATGCTTCTGCCATGCTTGTTTAGCCCGGATCTCATTACATAACACCTTGTTAAAGGTTGTACACCAGCATTTACCACTGTATTAAAGGGAGACTCACACATGATATTGACAGTAAATCACATTGACCTTTTTTATAAACACGCACAATACATTTCTCCCACATTATTTTTAAGTTTCAAAGAACTGTTGCAATAATTTCTTATCAGAGAGGTGGCAGTTTGTCAAACATCACAGTTGTCAGTGTACAGTAGTTTCATCAGATGTATTGTCTAGCTGGACTATGAAGCCTAAGCCAGCCCCTCGCTGTTTATGGGCGTATGTGACAAAAGGAAAACATAAAACCACACTTATGAGACTGAGAAAAGAGGTAGCCTTATCTCCTTTGCTCAACTTTGATGTGGTGATGATTATGTACTGGTGCGTAGGGTGACTTTGCAAGCAACTCATGGGCCCCAAAGTGGCTTTTCTTTGCATAAAGGACTGAAAATGTGGGGGATATTCTGGGTACAGCTAACCCGATGTGTGTCATCTAGCTATAACCATCACATACTGCAGTATAAGCAAAACACAACTGTTAGACACGTGAACTGTGTCTTCCCGTTAGCTGCGCAGTGTTTTTTGTTTAAATGTGTGTGCGAGCGTCGGGGTGAGGGGAGACGGGTGACATTCAAGCTCTGAAATGCTCTGATGACAAATGCTCTAACAGGAAGAAACCTCTTGAAGCTTTTTTTTTTTTTGTAAACACCTCATTCATTTTTTTTTCACTTTCAGTCGTGTCTCCTATTGAACTGAATTCAATTGACAAGACTTTTTCCATTTGTTGTCGCTTTACTGCTGTACTGGAAGCCTGTCCAGTTTGTTTTGCCCTGAAGTGTGTAGGTTTGTTTGCCTGTCTCTTACGTGTAGTGTGTGTGTAGTGTGTGTGCGGTTGGGTGGGAAGGCGTGTGATAATGCACCACAGCAATGGAACCTCCCAACAATTTCCACCTGTCATTACTTCTATTGATCAAATAACCTCAGGTGAACAGCTGCACAGATGACACACACAAACACAGGCTCAGGTCTCACTTCACTCGCACACATACACCCAATAAAACATTGGCTAATTCAAAACATGAGCTAAAGCATACTGAGCGGCCTGTAAAACACTAATGTAATCACAGAAAGCTTGTAAATACTTCACCTCCATGTATACTATTTATGATCTAAAAGTAGATTAAGGACATTTAAACTCGGGGATGGTGGGTGGTAATGTTTGTTGTGTGTGTGTGTGTGTGTGTGTGTGTGTGGGGAGGAGGGGTGACAATAAGAAAAGCAGCCTGATGACCACACTTTCATATGTAATATGGGAGGAAAAATCTATCTTTTTCTTCTTCTTCTTTTTTTTTTTCTTTTTTTAAACAAGCCTGTTGCTGGGTGTGGAGTAGTGTCATCGACTGAAAGAATGCGTGAGGGTATGATCTGTCTGCAGGGCTGTGTGTGTGTGTGTCCGTCTGTTTCTGTGTTTGAGGATTCATGTTTCCTGGGTTTGTTGTAAAGTTATGAGTGTGTCTCTACAAACAACTGCAGTCATGTGACACTGAGCACTCACTGACTCACTCAGCCCTTGCAGCGTCCCCACAGATCCCCTCAGAGTTTATCTTACTTAGCCCGGCACCTCGTTACAAATATCAATCCGCAGCTTAAACGTTAATGAAATAGCTCTTTCACTTTCCCCATATCTCTGTTCTTTCATCTCCTTTTTCTTTCTCTCTTTCTCTCAGTCTGAGCTTCAGCCATCCCCCCCCCCCCCCCCCCCCCCCCCTCCTCCTCCCTTCTTGCTTTCCCTCTCCATGAGGCCTCTGTACTGTGCCTTCCAGAGCTGGACTGGAGGCCTCTCCATCCCGCGCTCTCATTGGTTAAGCCTGACCACATGGTCAAGGAGTGGGCTGCCCTGCTCTGCTATCCGCCCAACTCTCTCTCTCTGGGTGTTCACATGGAATAACTCTACAGCTGCAGTGGGAAGCGAGCAGGGGCCGGGAAAGAGACAGAGAGGGAGAGACGGCGAGCCCAAAATGGACATGGCTAACCTATTCAAACATTTCTTTCGTGAGTTTTCAACTTTCTTAGTCTTCTGTCGCTGCTTAAAGTTGTTCTGACGTGTTCTGTTGTTTTACAAGTGGTGTGGAAATCTGGCGTCTGAAGTTTGAGCTGTTACTTTTTTTTTTTTTTTTCCTCTTTGGTCGTGCAGCAGCAGTTGTCAGAATTTTTTTTTCATCTCTCTTGTTTGATTTTTCACTTTGGTCGTGAGGCGGTTTCAGCTTCGGGTTAGCCAAAAGAATGTGTCATATTTAGGCGGAAACTGATTTCTGTGCTAACATGTTGTGCTGGCGGAGAAGGAGAGCGGGTGTCTTAACAGCTTTTGAGGCTGTGTCTGTTTGAGCGGCTGCAAAGACTGGGTGGATATGCTTTTGAAAAGCCTTCTGCTGTGCCGAAGCCTGTAATTGCCTCAGCAATCCTTCTCTGTCTCTTTCTTTTAAACACACATACACACACACACAGTAATCCTACTCCATTTTTTTCTAGCGTTTGTCCTAGTGAGTGGGCTGCAACTCAGTGGATTACATTATCATACTTGAAGACCTCCTCTCCACCCTGTTTGGGAATATCTCAAGACATAGCCAGAGTCTGTTTTCTTTTATGTTACCCTCAGGGTGAGCTCGCTCATACTGGGAGGGTCCCCCCCCCACCACCCCCACCCCAACACCCCCACCCAGCCACCCGCCAGTCATGAGCTACAGTTGAAGGGACGAGGGGTGCTCATGTAGAACACTGTAGTCATTGTGCTGAGAGGAGGAAGGGGTCTCTGCTGATTGATGGGACCCGGACTCCCATCTCCTACACCTCGCTCGGTTATCAGAGGAATGTCATTACCCAGGCAGCTCCGTGGGCCGTGGATACTTTACAGCCACACCGACACATTTTTTTTTCAAAAGGCCCTGGCGCACACCCATTCTGTAATCTCACCTTGTAACTGTTGAGTGGTATCTCCTGTCTCTGTCTATCTTCCCTGTTTGTGTATGTGTGTGTGTGTGTGTCCACTCTTGCCTTAAGACAGATTGTAGTCTAAGGGTCCAAAGAGTGTGGGATGGGAAGCTGCAAAAAAAAAAAAAAAGTAGAGATGAGCTAACAAACCTTCTAACTTGTGTAAACTGAGAGCTGTTAGTCTCTCCTCTCTCTCTCTCTCTCTCTCTCTCTCTCTCTCTCTCTCTCTCTCTCCCCTCCCTCTGTTTTCCTGTTTCTCAGCCTCCCCAGCGAGCGGAAACTCTAATTTGAGCCACATTTCTCTCTGAGTATTGGAGGAGAGCAGGCCAGAGAGGAAGTGAGAACTTAGAAGGAAGTTGAATCATTGTGCGGGGTCTGTCTGTTGGACATTCTGGCAGTCTCTGTCCCTCGTTTTTCTGCATCCAACTCCCGCGTCATTTCTCCAAACCACTGCTCACTCTTCCCTTTACCAAAAAGCAAAAGACGTAATCATAATAAAGAGATTGGCGGGATCAACGTCACTTAGGCCTAAGATGTTTTTCTCCACTAAAGCCGTCCACTTGTCTTTGTTTTCTGGAGTCTTCTGCCATTAGGAATTGCTCAAGAGGAAGTGAGCTTGTTAAAGAGTAGCCATTGCCATAAACATGTTGGAAGAAGGGATCAATGGAAACATCTACAGCACAGCTTTCCTTGTCTATTGAATTTAATGGTCTCTTAGGCTGCAAATAACAATTAGTTTCATTATTGATTAATCTACAGATGATTTTCTCAACAAATCAATTATTGATCAATCGTTTGGTCTATAGAATGTTGGCAAATAGAAAAAAATGACACCAAGTTCCCAGAGTCCATGGTCATGTTTTTATAGATATTCAGTTCATTATCATAAAATAAGAAAACCAGAAAATATTCCTATTTGACAAGTTGGAACCAGTGAATTATGGATTATCAAAATAGTTGCTGATTAATATTCAACTAATTGATTAATTCTTATAAAGGTCTCATTTCTAGTTTTCTAGTTGTGCTGGCTCTCTGAAATAATTAGTTTTAAAACATTGTTGTCCATGTCATGAGTAGCGCTGGGTATAAAATCTCAATACTTTTTTGGCACCAACCACTTGACAGATTTAAAAACTGTCAAGTACAGAAAGCTGGCATCAAATGTCTGTTCAGATTTTTAATCTTGTTTACTTATTTTTTGATCAGTTAGTTTCAGTTTCAGCTTTTTTGACTGTATTTTATAAGGCAAACGCCATGTGTGGCAGCATTTAACATTTGAGAACTTTGGCATCTTTTGTGAAATGAAATAATAGTTTTGTAGAAAAACATGTTTGTATTTCTCAGTAAGTAAAGCATCATCTCGGTTCCAGTTTTGTATTGGCACCAGTATTGAAAACTGTCACAACCAGGCTGACTCATGACACAGGTTTTTGAATTTTTTTAACATTACCTTTAAAGACATGTTTGATTCTTCAATGAACACATCAGTGTGCTGACATCTGTTGCTGCAGTTCTGTATCTGAATGCTGCAGTCATAAAAAAAAATGATTTAGTTAGTTAGTGAGTTCAAAAGGACGCTTTTGTTGGGTAGAAATGCTACAGCTGGAGTTCCATTCCTGACTGTGATGCTGCACTGTCCAGATCAGTAAAAACCAAATGGAGCTCTGTGCTTCTCTCCCTCCCTCCCTCCTTCCTCCCTCTGCTCTGCTCCATCACAGAGACTGATGGCTGCCTGCTTTTGATGTCTCAGACGGCTGAAGTTAAAAGAGCTTTGCACGTTTCCTGCGCAGCTATCAGTCAGCCATGTTAGCAGTTTGATTGAAGCTGTAGTCTTTAAAAGGGCTGCGCCAGTCATCCCCATTGAAGAATACGCCAACACACTCTTGTCATTACCTTTAATGTGTGAGTCTCATACTATTCCATACGGCTGAGGGTTGCTGTGTTGCGTCTCATGTCTGGTGAACACGAGTGACACACGCTTTCTACATATAGCTTTCATTTCCGTGTGAGTATACAGTCTCACCAGCGACGGCGCTACTTGCTAAATGATAATTAATCAATGTAGCTAAAATTGCAATTAGGACATGATGGTGACTCATCACAGACCAGTGCTCAGACCATGTTGTGTTTAGCTGTCAACTAGCAAATTCATAACACACGTTTTCTGAACAAACAAGCCATTCCACTGTGGCTGAACTTCAAATGTCTAAATGATCATGTTCTGTTCAAGTAGGGGGATGTTCAGGCACTGTCAGACAGCCTGACGCGGGGTGTTGTCGTCCACAGAGGAAGAGCCCTGGAATGGAGGGAAGCCGAGAGGTCGAAAGGGCCCATGCAGACAATGGACAGCCAGCCAGCGTAGGGAGGCCAGAGTTAAAAAACAAAACTAGTTCCTGTCTGTCATTGGTCGCTGAACAAACTGCCTAGCACTTTCTTCTTCTCCTGCTGCGGCCACCTCATCTATAAACAAAAAGTGAAGTTTTTTGGGAGTTGTTTAACATGTGCATGGTAAAGTCTCTTCGTCATTGTTTGCAGTGATTTACTGCCATTCGACGCAACGTGGCTTCCTTCCTCCGCATCCTCCTCTCAGGAAATGCACAGGAAAAAGCATCTGACGTCGAGAGAGTAAAGTTTCCAGCGCACACTGGTTTTTAAATTTCACCCCCTGTTTTGTAGACCTTTCCCAGGTAGCAGTAAAGTAGTGGCATGGTTTGTGGGTTTCAGGGGAAGCACTCGGCTATCACAGCTGCGCATACACATGCAAAAATTACGCAGTAGGCAGAATTTAGGCTTACCTTCAGATAGAGGGATCACGTATATCAGCTAGAGAGGAGTGGGGGGTTACAATGGAGCATATTTTTTAGTTTTTCACTCGCTACTTCTCCTGTACATGCATCTAAACCCATAACATATATCTGTTGTCTGTTATACACTGTATGTTTATACAAGTCATCATGGAGTTTAAGCTAATTTTCCCTTTTCATGATACAGTCTTTTAGCACACATTTGGCAGACTCTATCAGTTGCTGACAACTTACAATATTTTCCATTTTAATTACATTCTGCTCGTCCTCACACGGTTGTGTTGCGGTAAAGGTGGCAGGTCTGGGTGGTACGGTGGCTTGCTGGTAGGGTAGACAGTCCCATAATTAAAGATTCTTAGCTTCAGTCCTCATAACAACCAGTGATGTGTCTGTCATAACAGCTATGAGTCCTGTCTGAAGTGCTCGACCTCAGACTGCTCAGTCATTGTAACTGGGTTTATATATCATGCAGCCAGACAAGGGGAAGCAAAAAAAAAAAAGAAAGAATATAATATTACTTTATAAATATTGTACTAAATTCAGCTTGTTGTTCTAAATGTGAACCATCTGGACCTCCTACTAGTTAATAAATGTTTATGATTTTCTGTACAAATCTCCTCATGATTCTAAATTGTGTTGAATAGCTGAGTATTCAGTGTTTGTGTGTGTATACATTTTTTCTTTTAAGATTGCTTAAATTGCCACTGTATGTTTATTACCCTGAGTAGTCGGCACACTCCCTTCTTCTTGTTTGCCGTTGCTACAAAGTCTCAGCTTACTGAAAGACTCAAAGATCGTGCCCAAAGTTCACCTTTTTAAAAACCTCGCTGAGTATCAAGGTAGCGCTCGACAAAATCGGTTAGCATCAGTTGAGCAGATTGCAGCTGTGTCCAGAGCCCTTTTCTCTAACCAGTGCCACGTTTTGTGTTTGGTGTGAAAGCCCTGTAAGATAAGAGCTGCTGATAAATTGTAAGAGGAAGCACAAACTCAGTTTTCTTCTACACTGCCACACAAGTGAATTCTCAGCAGTAAACCCACAACAGCATGACAGATGAGCCCTCAGAGAAGCAGATGCTCTCAATAACAACCCCTTATCTTCACCCAGTATTGTCTACCTATACTATAGCTATACAGGCAAATCCCAACTTCCCTTTACTACCTTTGCTTAGATTGAGCATCTAGTCAAATGCGTGATCTCTGGTTCCATGTTTTTTTAATGCAAAGCCTTTGTGTGACTGCAGCAGGAAGCGGCAAATAATATCCCAGACAAGGACGGTGATAACGGCTGTGTTACCTGGCCAGAGAGATAAAATATAAAGCTCTCAATTGTCAGAGTTGTCAACTGGAGCCAAAAAGTACTTTATTTATGCAGGGTTGACCCCTAACCTTTGTTTGGAGCTAACTAGGTCATTTCCAACTGTGCAGAAGACACATCCTGGGGCTTGCACCTGCACGAACATGTTTCTCTTTTTTTTTTTTTTTTTCCTTTCCAGAATGCACATGTGATATTTTAGCTGTTGTGGATCTAGATTCAGTTATATCTGTATCATTTCAACACCTAAGAGAAGTGAGGGTTTATGTGTATGTAAACTTTACATGTCATGTTTTCAATATTTATGTTATTGTTCTTTTCTTTTCCCTGTTTCTGACATATAAGAGATTGCAATTAGGTATAAGTAGACCTAACCTCCACATACAGACATCGGCTCTTAACACCCTGTCTGGAGTCTGTAGTTATGTACAGTGGTGTGACTAATAACAGGGTCTACCTGGAAGCAATTTGACACCGGACTCTGAGCGCTACCATGAAATTTGTCTCCACTCTTTGAGTCACGGCCACCTTTCAGTAACAATTTATCTGTGGTAAAGCAGATTCGGGATTGTGTTATGACACATTAGTCACGTTCCCCGCGCAGATAACAAACACACACCGTCCTCCCGGAGACTACACCCTGCCCTGCTGTATAATTTCACCCAGCTGACTTTAGCAATAGCCTTTGCAAACGTAATCAGAAACAGTCACTAATTAAACAGCTATCAGTGTCTGCCTAGTCACGGCTTTAGTCAGGTTTTCCCCACATCATCAGTCAGACCTGTCATAATAACAGTAATGTCATATTAGTGCAAGATCTAGCAAAATGGTGGAATGTTGCTTCCCTTGTTTCCACAGCAAAAAAAAAGTCATGTATAGGTGCATAGGAGCTGCTTTCTGGTCCTTTTTGGAAAGTGGGAACAAGGCGTGATTACACCACTGGGTCCTCTGCTTAGCTGTGCATGTGTTTCATACAACTGTTAGCATGCCAGGCTGCCAAGTGGAAATTCTTGTCCAGTAAGACGATGACCACAGGGGCTGCCAAAGCTCAGGCCTCAGGGCTCCATAACCCAGGAAAAGGCTAAAGGGCCCGGTAATCCCCCTTCTGGGCTCGTTTTAGAGGTGGTGCAAGTGAGTGCAGGTCTTACATTATGCCAAGAGGTTGAGTGAATGTATCATAAAATACACCATTTCGCTTGTGGTCATTCAACCTGAGTCACCGGCTGACATTTAGCCCGCTAAACAGAAAGACTAGTTGATAAAGTCTTGATAAATACGCTCTTAATCATCCCTGTACTGAAGTCAAATGGTTAGCTCAGTGGGGTGCTCGGAAAGGGAAGGGGTCAGGAGGGATCACAGAGCGGAGAGTCTGTGTGAGTGGAAGGGAGGAACCAGAGCGAGGGAGAGTGTTGGCAGAAATCAGATGGACTTTGGTATCCAGCTGTAGTTCAAGCATGGCTGCAGGTGTCGGGGCAGCTGAGGTGATTAGTGCAATGTGATTAGCAACAATGAAATGAGCGGTCAGCACAGTCGAAAGCTAACAATTAGGACATTACTTTTGTTTTTTAACTTAGTACCGGTAATTCATTTCATGCACGTTTTTTTAAATTTCCACTGGATTTAGAGGCCCATGCCAAAACAAGTTTTCATCCCACTCATACTTTTTTTTTTTCTTCAACCACACCAGCATTGCTTTTTTGTTTCCTCAGCACCTAGACCTAATCCCCAAGAATGTACTTGGGTTTGGAGTGGGGAGTGGGGGGGTTAGGGCACTGTAATGTGGACAAGGAATGATATTTAGCCCTGCTTACCCACCCTCCCTGTATTTCAGCACAACCCCTAATGCTTATTATCGCTGCCTGGTATTTGTCTGGGTTTTTTTTTCTTCCTCCCTTAAATTTTCAGAGGTGTTTTTTGGTGTATGTATGTGTGGTTTTTGTTTTTCTGTTCAGACTTGTTTAACATCAGTGGAAGGGTTTGAAAACTGAAATTCCAGGGACTTTGGTGGTGTTTTAGTGAAATTAAAGTGTAAAGTTTCAAATGAAGACCTAAAGGCCTGTCTGTCTGCTCATTCAAGATGTCATCTGGCTTGTAGTTAAGTTTCTTACCTCATTAACTGAACTTCATTTCTGATATATGATGATGATGATAATGTTCTCTTTGCAAACTTTTAACACCTTTCCTTGATTATTTTGTCCAGGAATTGGGAAGGTGAAGAGCAGAAAGGGGGGGATGAGAGACACGGCCTCCAATGCCGACTCAGACATGTATGCAGATAACGGTGAGCGGCTGTACGACCTCAACCTGCCCGCCCTGGTCAAGTTCAGCTACACAGCAGAGCGCGAAGATGAGCTGTCTCTGGTTAAAGGCACGCGGGTGGTGGTGATGGAGAAGTGCAGCGACGGCTGGTGGCGCGGAAGCTACAACGGACGTTCTGGCTGGTTTCCGTCCAACTACGTGACAGAGGACGTGGATGGGACGGCGGGGGGAGGGGGAATGGGCGGGGGAGGGGACCCGGCTGGATCGCTAACAGAGAAGCTGGCGGCTGTGATGAACAGCACCACGAACGGGAACAGAGTGCTGCACACAGTCCAGGCACTCTACCCTTTCAGCTCAGGCAACGACGAGGAGCTGAATTTTGAGAAGGGCGAGGTGATGGAGGTTGTGGAGAAGCCAGAGAACGACCCGGAGTGGTGGAAGTGCCGCAAAGCGGACGGACAGCTGGGCTTGGTGCCTAAGAACTACGTCAATGTGCTGGACTCCACCTCCCATAAACCCACAGCAGGGCCTGCGGGGCCGCCCACACCTGACTGTGATTACATCTCGCCTTCAGGCAGCGGTCGCTTCGCGGGGAAGGAGTGGTACTACGGGAAGGTGACGCGCCACCAGGCGGAGGTGGCCCTCAACCAGAGAGGCATAGAGGGAGACTTCCTCATCCGAGACAGCGAGTCATCGGTCAGTAAGCCCACACCTGCTCACCAAAACCACCAGTTTCAATAGCTGTTGTGTGTGTTTGCCTCGAATTCTGATAATATCCTTTTTGTTTCTGCAGCCAAACGACTTCTCCATCTCCCTGAAGGCGCAGAGCAAGAACAAGCATTTCAAAGTGCAGCTGAAGGAAAACCTTTACTGCATTGGACAGCGCAAGTTCAACTCTATGGAAGAGCTTGTTGAACACTACAAAAAGGCCCCCATCTTCACCAGTGAGCAGGGAGACAAACTGTACCTGATCAAGGCCCTGGCCGCCTCCTGATCCCTCTGTTGCACACTTACACTCTCACACACACACACATACATACACACACACATACATACATACACACATTCTAAACTGCATCCATATACAGTATATACACACAGATACTTACACCAGAACACACACTAACATTTAAACTCCAAGCCTGAGGACTTAACACATCATCAGGACTTAAATGCCCGATTTGTGAGCATTCCAAGAGGAGGTATGGAAAAAGCACGGGAGAGACACAGAGGAATGGAGGCGGGGGAGACAAAAAGACTATGGACTCCTGAGAGTTGACTACAGACCTCTTGGTCACCTATTTAAAATTATCCAGATGTGTTAGCTCATAGGCAATGCCATGTATTTCCACCTTTATCTATTAGATTTGCATTTAGTTTTCTTTTTTTTTCTGTTGTTGATAATATATAATCTTTTTAACAGTTTCTTTTTAAAATGTGATGATTTTTAACTGTATCCAGTACACAACAAACACCCGTATGAGGCATTTCTCAGATTCACTCTAGCCTAGAGTTCTACATTTCAACTCATTTTTGTGTTGTCTGTCTTAACTCGTTTCTTTATGGTTGTGGACACGCTAATCCACAAACTCCTGCTAACTGCTAATCATGAATAAAAAACTAAGTGACCAAAATATATTTATTGATATAATTCTGTTAGGATCATGGTTGTAGAGATTGGATATCACACTGTGCATCTGTTTTTGAGGATTTGGAGTATTTTGAGGATTCCTCTGCTCGGTCAAATTAGACACTTCTTTTTGTACAACAGAACTGCTTGTCTCACATATTGCTGTATCCATATCATGTGAATGTTACAAAGCCGGGGCACCGCTCGCAGTGGGTGCTCAAAACGCCATGACTTTGCACGCATGCATGCAAACAAAACAGAATAGTGTTCAGCGTCCTCACACCTTCACTTGTGTCTCCTAAAAGAGAAATTGACAGTCCATGGAGAGTTTATCCTGGTGTTTTTGGAGGCCATGTGAAAAGTCAAAAAAGTGTTTTCCTCTCATGGTCTGGAGACAGACAGCTGGCGCGTCCTCCCAGTGTTGCCAAAGGGGACTTTTCTCTGGAGGAAGGAGGGCAGTTGGGCTGACAGCGGTGCAGCTTCCAAACACCCGCCAGTTCTGTGGAGCTGGGAGGGGAAATGGAGGGGCAGTCCAGAGGATGATGTCACTGCTCTTGAATTAGCGATCGCTGAAGGGAATGGAGCAGTAAAAGGTCACCCAGGGGTCATGTTTGTGCGGGTGCATAGCATATACATCAAGCATGGAGTATGCCTTCTTCCTCGCAAAGGATTAGTACTAGTGAAAGAAATTGATTACTTGGTGACATTTGTGCATTCATTTCTGTGACTTATTTGTCAAAAAAAGCAAGTCTAAGTGTTGGTTAAGTCCTAGTTTTGTGTTTTTCAAATCTATGGCCAATGTCAAGTTAGAATACAGTGAAACACATGGTTTATATTTACAGTAAAGGTCTCTAGTGAATGGGTTATTTGTCAAGCGAGAATGGACCAAGTAGTGTTTGGATCTGAAAGTGAAGGGCAGCTACAAGAGTAGCAGCGCCTGCAATCAAGCTGCAGCGGCGTTGGCAGGGAGCTGCTCCAGCAGCGGGCTCAGGGAGATGATTACGATGCCTGCGATGATGAGTTCTCCAGCTGTGGCCAGTTGGACCTGAGCACAGAGAGAGAGAAGGAGAGAGAGAGAAAGAGAGAGAGAAGAGGGATTTCACAGTGGAGGAATGGAAAAATGGACCCTAAAAAACAAAAGCGATGAATTAGGATCTAGGGAGGAGACTTGGGGAGAATCTATTCCGCTGGATCTGGAGTATCTGGAATACCGCTCCCAGTCATATTTGGGTGGGGAGATGAACAGAGGCCAACGCTGATGTATCACAGTGCAGAATAAAAGCTTTTTGGGAGGTCAATTCAAGCATGAAAAAGTCAGTCATGCCACAAAGAACACAAAACATGGGTGTGAACCTTTTTTTTTTTTTTTTTTCCTCTCCATTCCCCAGGTGACTGACAGCTATTCATAAAAGAGCTGAGTGTATTTTCTCTGTTTTCGGAGCTGAAAAATATTTAATGAACAGTGAAACATGATTTATAATGGCAAGTTCTACTTTTTCGCCTGAAGTACAAGTCAAGATCTTAAGTGAACTATGATTACACCTTATTACACAGTGAAACAGTTTATATATTGAAATAACATTCCAGGATGAAAGGTCAGGGTGTGCGCAGGGTTGGGGAAATGTCTTGATTTAACACGTAAACAGATTTCTGTCCACCTGCTCTCAAGTGTGAATCACAGTATTGTTATAGTTACACTTCAAGTGATTTCTGTTCATTTTGGGTCCCGAATCTATAAAAAAGATTTGTTTCAATTTTACCAATATTTCAAGCATATTTGTGCCTGTATTCTTCTCTTCACTTTTCGTCTCTGTATCGGTCATCCAATAAGTATTATTGGGTTTCAACATTTCTGTTACATGTCATTTTTATAGCACCTGATCCCTGGCTGTTGTCTTGGTGCCATGTTGCTGACACTTTAAGCGAGATAGTGTTTTGCCTACAGTCGTAACCAACCGCTATCAGCATCTCACATTTTTGTGAAATTTCCTCCCTGACTTCCAGTTCTGCAGCATCTGCAATATTACGCAGCATTAAAGTGACAAACGCCAACGCAACGTTGCCCCAGTTTGAAGGATTTAAGAGGAGATTTAAATGTGCCTTCACAGCTTTCTGTCAACCAAAGGTTTAAGAGTCTTCTTTTTTTTTTTTTCTTCTTCTTCTTCTTCTCATCCCGTTCTTCCCACTTCTCTTGTCACCGCTGTGTGCTATTTGGTTGAAGCTTTGCATGTGCGTCAGTTGAGTGTGATTAGTGAGCAATGTGCTGGGGGTGTCTGAAAACATCCTTATAGGGAAGGGTATTTCCTCATTGAGTGCTCACTTTGTTGATGTAGGTTGAAAATGTCAATGTCATTGTCTAACTTTTTTCTTTTCTTTTTTTTTTTTTTTGTCATGCATAAAATGCCCATTAGTTGATATTGTGTGTAGTATCAAGTGACCTTACCATAGCTGATTTCATTAAGTATAACTCCTTAAGTGAACAGTGAATGCCTAAATGTACAATATAAAAATATGTGCTGATGTTCATTCAGAAACATAATCCCAGGTGTGATGTAATCATGACCTGAATCTCATGTATGAGCACCTCAAGTAACGGTATCACATATTGTTGGTTGTGAAGAAACTGTCATGGTTTCCAAGGAAATAGTTTTTTTTAATGTCTGTATGTATTTCATATAAGACTAGTGTAAGACATTCACTTTTGCAGTTTAGCCACTTAAATATGTAAAAAAAAAAAAAAAAAAAAAAAAAAAAAAAATCTCAATACTTAAATGTTTTACTTGATATTCAAATACAGAACTACAGTATCTCCCTGCATAGATATTGTTATAAACTGGGATCTTTTTCATCTTACACCAATGGAGGCCGCATGAGCAGAGCCTTGTAGCTGTACAGAAAGGGTTTTAAATCTGCTTAAAAAGACATTGAAGTCAGTTGAGGTAAATATTATCAAGAGATTGTTTATCAAACTGTTTTTCATGAACTACAGCGCAGCTGGAACTCTGTTTCCTGACTGCTAAACAAGCCTGAGATAATCTTGAATCTATGATCGATTTCTTGATAATATTCAGATCAAATGACCCGTGTTAACTTTGGTGCTTTTGTGCTGCTTACATTTCTATGGTGTTCTTTGTCTCACAAAGCTTTTTTTTTTTCTGTATGAGAGAGAGAGAGAGAGAGAGAGAGAGAGAGAGAGAGTGAAGAAAACAGATCCATGCTGTGGAATGATAAAAGGCAGTGCTGTGAAATTTAATGTCATGCTCTTAATACTGTTTTTACGGAGGGGAGATCGTCTTCAGGTGTAATAATTTAGAAGAGTTTATTAGAGTGTTCAAAAGACATAATAAACGACATAAAAATAATGCTGTGTTGTTTTTATCTGCCAGAAGATAAAAGAAGCCAAATTGTTAAATGTTGATACTTCTATGTTCATTTTTTTCTTATTGCAACATTTTACTGTATTACAAAATATAGCATTTGACAAAATGTTTGGTTATAAGCTCTATGTGAAAACTGCATTGATGCACTTTCACATGTGCTTTAGCTTTGCTGTGATGTGGTAATAATGCAGCTTAAATGATGTGATAGACAGCAGAAAATTCATGCTTGGGAACAGCAGTGGTAGTTTTGTACGGTGCTTGTACGCCACCCGGTGGCTATTTGTATTATTACATTTACTGGAACCACCAGCTTGCAGGCTGATCTCACATGAAATCTTCAACAAAACTCAAGTCAAATTTTGGTCACTTTATTTCAAATCATTCTTGAAAAAAAGGATAATGTGATTGTAACATTTTGCAAAATATATCAATGCTCTGTTCATTCGTATCATTCTATACACAAGAAGGAGACAACCTTTTAGTTCAAGCATGCCCATTAATCACATCAATCAACCGAACTGTTGAAGTAGCACGCAGGACCTCATGAAGCATGCGAGACAAAAGTAGGCTTGTGTTGTTGTTGCATAACTTTCGGGCGACTCGAGCCAAATCTCACCACGGTTGTACAGTAGCTGACCTTGGTTTGTTCCGGCATCGGTCACAACAGAGCAGCAGGAGCCTGCTCTTGAGTTTTACCAGCTTTGGTCCTCATGCCAGTGGGGCCCAAGAAGATTCCCATCAGGCAAAACATTATAAGTATCAGAAAAAAAAAAAGATATAAAGAGACAAGCACTTTTTTTTTAAGATTATACCACAGCAAGCAATACTGATATAGTGTTTATAGCTACGGGTATGTCATAGCCCTGCTGATATCCAACACAAAGTAGTTACTACTTATCACGGAATATTTCTGTATAGATAAAAAGTTATGGTTCTTGTCAGACATAGAAAAAGCAAAGTGCAATAATTTACTTAGTTTACAAAACCATTAAGTTTTAAGGCTTGATCAGTGAATGATTTCAAGTGCTGAGGAATACAAAGCAGAGACCCTTCTTCAGGGCAAGACTGTAGATCTGCATAGTGCTACATAGTTGAGAAATAGGCTGCTATCTGTGATCCCGGGGTGAAACGGACAGAGCTAGTACAGACACGACTTCTCTTTTAGAAGTAGAGGAAGTCGGATATTGCAGCAGGCAGATGGGTCATCAGCTGCACTCTGATCCACCAGTGTGGTTCAATGGGGTTGTATCTTGTGTAAGGACGCTTGGATATGATGGCGTCTGTGATGTCATCCATCACGGGGGCCACATCCTTCTGTCCGCTGTTGCAATATGAGCGCATCAGAGACATGTGTCGCTCAAAGTGGGTTCTCCCGTAATCCTCCTTCACATCTGAGGGCGCCTCACTCCACAGCTTGTTGGCCGTGCTGGCCACAATGTCATGGGTCAGGATGCCGGTGGCCACGATGAAGTTTCCTGGTTCGATTATGGACACTTTAACTCCCCAGGTCTTCATCTCGTAGCGAAGGCAGTCAGAAAAAGCCTCCACGCCGTATTTAGATACACAGTAAGGAGACCGCAAGATGTTTCCCATCCTCCCGTACATACTGGCCAGGTTCACGACACGGCCTGCAAAGAAACAAGGATTTTATACTCCTCTGTGACCAATTATATTTAAAACACATGCTGTATTATGTATATTGTATATGATGATACAATGACAGTTTTATGCAGCACTACCACTAGTTAAATAATGTAAAACCAAACAAAAGGTGAAACTTCAAACTCAAAGTCTCCAGGTCCGTCGTTCAATTGTCTTTAGAGACATTCTTAACAAGAAGATCGCCTGAAGCTGTGCTTGGCTTAGCAAATAATTTTACTACAACACTCTTTTTTTTCATGAGTCACTCTTTGGCAACTTATTAACACAAGGAACCCAAGTTTTTCAGTTGGACAACAATACCTTTTTTTCCATGACAACATTTTTTTTTTTTAACATCTGAAATCCCAAAACGCATGTAATCAAGTTTCCTGTTTCCTCTTTGCAACACTTTTAAAGTGATCTTCTACTTGTTGTACTACACTACTACTTTTGTATTGTCTTTTAAATGCCAGCTAAAGTAATGTCAGCTTAAAATATAGTCCTTTTTTCTTATTTAATCACTTTGCAACTATGTAAAGAAAAGTGATATACAAACATAAAGTTTTCAAGAAGGATTGGGGAAAGGTTTTACATTTGTCTTTCAGTTTCAGTATTGCTTGCATTGTTACTATTCCTCACAGAAATCATGAGACACAACTACTGGGTCAGCTTCGCTCTTTTCTTCTGAGTGGGAATGCTAATTATGCTCATAATCCCACACAAAGAATCTTGGAAGAAAGGTTTAGTCACAAAATCAACCAAGTAAAATCCAAAGTACAAAGGAGTTTGTTACTTTAAGGTTTTTTCAGTTTGGCCCAACTGTTCTTGACACTATATAGCTTGTTTATATGTCAGACTGATAATGTGTAATATACAGTGTGACTTTCCAGCTGCTGGCTGACCTTTGGCCCTGCGGATTAATGGCAGAACAGCTTTGGTGACCCTGATAGTGCCCCACAGGTTGACCTCTGACACTTGCTTATAGGTGTCCATGGTGGTAAACTCTACTTCTCCAAACGTTGACACACCAGCATTGTTCACAACCGCCCACAGACCTGTGAACAGTGACAGGATATAAAATGTGTGAATGAACATATCTTCTTCTATCAAAGTTAGTGCGGTATCGTTATTCACCTCTCTCTGAGTCCTCCAGGTTGTCTTTAATATATTCCACAGCCTGGTTCACCTGCTCGTCACTGCAGACATCCAGCTGGACTACCTTCATGCGATCTGAATGAAACTCCTCCAGCTCCTTTGCACCTTCTCCACCTTTATCCTGCAAGGATGACAAGTCTCCTCAGTTACACCAGCTCATGACTTTTACATGAAATGTCCTAATTTAACCCCAAAGCTTTGAAAAATGTGTTCCAACAGTCATACTAATGATAATAATTTGATATTTTATTCAACCTCAGATAAATTAATCTTTTTGCTTGCCCCCCTTTATTAAGGTCAGAGGTCAGATACATAACTGAAGTTATTTTATTTAATAGGATTTAACACAGGACTGTTGTTTCAGACTGCATGAGTGCCTACTGCAAAAATGTGTTTGTGCCAACCTACCTTTAGAAGACATCCAGCAAAGACCGTGAAGCCAAGTTTGTGCATATGTTTGGCAAGTGCGTGACCAAAACCACTGTCACAACCTGTAATAAACACAGCTTTCCCCTTCACCTGCAGAGAGCACAGGATACAGTTAGGCTTGTCATTTTTTCCAGAAGAGAAGCAGAAAAAGATTTACAGGAGAACCATTGAAAAGCGTTACAAACCCCAATGCCTGTGGCAATGTAATATACACACACCATTTCAGTATTTACTGTAATATTCTTATTGCTAATACTCAGTGGTGGAAAGTAACTAAGTACATTTACTCAAGCACTTAAGTACAATTTTGAGGTACTTGTACTTTACTTGAGTATTTCCAATTGATGCTACTTTATACTTCCACTCCACTACATTTCAGAGGGAAATATTGTACTTTCTACTACACTACATGTATCTGACAGCTTTAGTTACTTTTCAGATGAAGATTTGACACAATGGATAATATAACAAGCTTTTAAAATACAACACATTGTTAAAGATGAAAGCAGTGGTTTACAACCTTTTTGGCTTTTGAAATCTTACAAAAAGCAGTGTGTAGTCAGGGTCACATTTCAGATGTCTGTGAGTTGTTAACAGATTTTTCCCTCTAAACTTCTCACATGGTTTCATTTCAATAAATGTTCAAATGATAGAAAGTTTTACTGAAAAATCAAAGATTAGAGAAAAAGTCCAAAAACTGAAAACACATTTGTGTATCAAAACTTTGTTCTTTCTTCTTTCTTCTCCCATTAATCATCTCACGACCCCTCAGATTTATCTGGTGATCCTCTGGAGGGGCCCGACCCCTAGGTTGGGAACCACTGAACTAAACTTACTGTATATAAAGTAGTTCAAAATAGCGCCACCTCCGGCAGCTATAACAGTAACATGCTGCCTGCACACTGATGCTTCAGTATTAATAATCTAATGATGTCATATATAATAATATATCAGTCAGATGGACCAAACCATTACTTTTACTGCTGATAATACTTATATACTTTCACTTTAGTAGGATTTTTCATTCACGACTTTTACTTGTAATTGCGTATTTTTACATCGCTGCATTGGTACCTTTACTCAAGGATCTGAGTACTTGTACTCATTAATAGTCTTATTCCAGTATCTCCTGTAGTGTTACTGTATGCATGTCCTATGCATTTCATTTTCTCCCGTAGGAAATACGTACATTAAAACGTAGCTGTGATATTTGCATCTTTCTATCGTGTTTTATAGGATAATAGATAGGACATTCATTCATAGTTCATGTTGAAAATACAGTCCAGATTATAGCCTTACCTCCACCAATCCTCTGGGAATGCGAGGCATTGCAACATACACAACAAAAACTAAATACAGCACAACTATGCTCTCGGTTACACTCGTCTCCGGTAATCCCACCATCCTCATCGCCGCGTTCAGCAGAGCAGGTAGTCCGAAACCCAGCACAACAGTCAGAAAAACTGAAAATGACACCAGGAGAGCCACTCGGAGCATGGGGAGCGGGGCCATCTTGACGGAATGGTGTGTTTACTTTCCTGGCGGAGCGCTCTACATTGCCCACCACAGGGTCGCGTCACACTCCCCCAGTGTCAAATTACCAATTAATAATTTATCTGTTATAAAGTAAGCTAGAAGACTTGTTTAGTTCTGTTGCTGCTCATGTATGGACGTCAGCTAAGTCACCCCGTTAGCCTTTATCTCCTTTTGTTTGTTTTGGCAAAACTGAAGCTAATTTAACGGTTCTTGTAACGTTGGTCCGTACACTAATGTCCGACGAAAAAATATAGCGCTAATAGTATCCAAACACTAAGTTATAAAACGCACAGGTTATATTACGTATCAATACAAAGTCATAGTTCTGATGAAACTGTTGTTTTGATTTTTTAAGCATTAAGTACCCTTCAAAATTTCTCACAAATTTGTTTTACTGTGAGTCCAATCCGGCTGTTTAAGCGAACCCGGAAGTACGTATGATTTAAACCTCTTGGCTCGCTGAACGACTCTGGGAAACAATTTTTCTCATGGGAAATGGGCTTAAGATAGTATGAGGCTCACTCATACTTAATTGTAGTCTTTTGCAGTACACTAAACACTTACAGTACAGTAAACTAAAACAGGCTACTGGTAGTGTTCTTATCCCATCTGACATAAATGGCGATTTCATTTAAGATAAACACATTCATTTCACCATAGCTCATCTTGAGAGAACTACTGAATTGTCAGAAGTGGATCTGTAACAGATGTATCCAAAGGGGTTGGTTTTCTATATGATGATACTTCATCCAGCCATCCTTGAATCTGACAAGTAGTATGAGCATCATAGCTACCTAATTTTACACACACACACACACACATATGAATGAACACATTATCCACTGGTATCACAGATGTTGAATCAAAAAAAGAAAAAAAGACACCTGAGCCAATTCAGTGTTTTTAATGTTTCCAGATGAAAGTTTTTGTGGTACAGCCAACATCCTGGTCGAGTAAAACGCCAGCAAGGTAAAAACCTAATCATCTATAGAAAAGGACAAGAAGTGCTAGTCCAAGAATAGATAGGATGATGGCAGTAGAGAGAGCAGTAGAGACACTAAAGGCACAGAGGATCTAGTGTACAGTATATGTATGGCTCCATGACCATACTAGGTGGCCTCCAGAGGTGCTGTAAACATGTTTTACGTCTATGTTAAACAGAGGCTGTTTCAATTCAAAAGCAAGAGAAATTAACTTCTGAGAAAAGAAAACATTAAAGCTCAGAAGACTGCTAGATGACTGCATAGTAAAAAAAAAAAAATTAAAGGAAAAAAGGAAAAATGAAGAATGTACATGTAAGAACTGTGCAAATCTTAGTCACACAGATATAAAGACCCAGTTCAACTCTTGTTGCCATCTCCGTTTTACAAAAAGAGCATTAACATGAACAAAAATAAAGTGTTTAATGCAAATGAATTTATGTTATCATAAATCTTGCTTAGCCTTCCTCGCAGTGTAGTAATGACAGACTTGCATAGATAATTTATAATATTTAACTTTTCATTTCACATTATACCATCGCTGTCTTTGGAGTGTGGAGGCGGTAGTGCTGGTGGAGGGAGAGATTCAACTCATTTCTGGTTGAGAAAAATTTATAGAAAGGAAAAATGCAACCTGTTTTACAGTATTTTCTTGAAAGACCTGTGGTGACCGTTTGTTGAACTGCAAGTGCTCTTCTGATACCCGGCTTCATTCCTTATTTATTTGAGAAAAGAATCAAGCTTTCTTTTGATATTGTCAAATGAGTCCATTCCCATGTAGTCTGCCTGACCTTGCTCCCATTTCTGCTTCCGTTCTTCTGAGGTCGGCTGGGGATGGACTGCTTGTGTGTGTGAAGTGGTGCTCGCCCCCTGTGAAAAATTATAAAAATAATGCACAAAGAAAAAAAAAAAGAGCAGGAAAACATAAAATTAATGAATGACAAGAGATACAAACATCGTAGAATGTACTCAATTGCTTTTGGAAGCATTGAACTTGCCATACGTAGCCTTTCCAAATTAATGGCCGCGGACAAACACATGCGAAAGCTCTGCTGTAATTTTAGAGAGTAGCATTAGCATTAGCATTAAACAAAGTGTCAACAAACAGCTGTTGACTGTTATGGCATAAAAATCAAACCCTTTTTCTCCATACCTGTACATTCTCATAAGTGACCGTATCAGTGTGCTCGAACTTTATCAGATGATTAGAAGGACAGTGGGAAATGTGCTATATCATCCAGAATCAGAGAAAATTAAAATAAAAAGATGTAAAGTATAATTTTAAAAAATGGGGGAAAAAACAAACATTTATGAAACAGGAAAATATATGGTCCTACATAAATACAACATATTTCCAAACACACTTACCTGCATTCACAATGCAAACATCAAAATCAACTCTGTGAATTGTTTTCTTTTTAAATAGGGCTGGACAACCAGGGAACCATGGTCAACGAAGTAAAAATCTTGTAAAAATCTCAAATAATTGTGATCATGGAAATCCTAAAGCAGTTATTCCGATAGGCTGTGATTTTCCTTTAGATTGTATGATTGAGTTTGAGAACATGTCAAATTACAGCTCAAAAATAATACATCTGTTGATTTTCTTGCTAACTAGCCACATGAATGTAACACAATAAAGTGACATTATAAAAAGGCAAATCCAGAAAAAAATGACATGATTTAACTGTTTGTACCCTCTTGCTCTGCCTGCACTCAATCAGAATAAACTTCTTCAGTATATTGACCAAGCTGAATGTAGTGTAAATGTAGGACTGCTGGTCGAACCAAACAAACATGATGTTGATTCACCTCAACAAATCCGGAGTGGAAAGGCTTCTCTCCATATTGATCCTGCAGCATGGGCACCACGGCACTTGAGTACAGATTCCACCAATCCAGAAGGAAGGTGGGATGTGTGGTGGCCTCATGCACATCCCCTACAATCTGTTTGGCTTGGGGGTCATATGTGTAACTCCATGGCTTGGTCTTCCCTAGGAAATGGACCACCTTAGCATTGCCACCATATCTGAAATGAGGAAAATAGTACATGTCGGTGAGAATTTGTTTCATCAGAGTTATGGTTAGTAAATTATAATAATTACAGTTTTTTAAAGTTATTTGTCTCCTTTAAAAATTGTAGCTACATGTTACATAATTTGCTGTAGGAAACATAATGTGAAAGTTATTTATCAAGGCAATTGGACAGTTTAAGTGGTCCATTTAACAATACTGTGGTTCCAAGCTTGTCATTAATCAACACCGTATTGGAAACACTGCTCAATTTAAAATTAGTATTGGAGGAAAAACTAGAAATATTGCCTTGCGGTTGTTTTCCTCCATCAACCAGTCAGGTTGTGGTTTACACCCATGTCTGTCCAGACTCATAATATTTGTAGTGAAGACTTTGCCAATAAAGCTGATTCAGATAGAACACAAAGTTGTAGCCATGACAGTAGACGATGCTAGTAATTTAAGTTAGCACAATAATATTTTTATGCCTCTGCGGCGATGACAGCTGTGGCAGGAGGCATTATGTTTTCAGGGTGTCTGTCCGTTCCATTCTCGTGAACGCAATATCTCAGGAATGCCCGGAGGGAATTTCTTCAAATTTGGCACAGACATCCACTTGGACTCGAGGATGAACTGATTAGATTTTGATGCCTAAAAGGTCAAATGTCAAGGTCACTGTGACCTCACAAAACACATTTTTGGCCATAACTCAAGAATTCATGCGTTAATTATGACAAAGATTCACACAAATGTCTAATAGGATAAAATTATGAAGTGATGACATTTTATATCCAAAAGGTCAAGGGTCAACTTCACTGTGACATCATAGTGTTCTGCAAAAACACTTTTCTGGCCATTATTCAACACCATATCTAAGGAACAGAAGGGGAGATTCGGTCGGATTTGGTCGGATTCTGAATTGGTGACACTAATCTTGGGTCCCCACCTTGAAACTGTGATTGTATAGATCTGTGCTGCTGGGTGGGAGATGTGTGTGAAGCATCCATGTTTGAGCATTTGTAGCTTCTTTGAAACAACATCCATATTTCCGGTCTGTTAGCACCAACACCCTTCATGTTATCATCATTTTAAACTTGAACTTTTGAAACTGAAAAAAAAAATGTTTGAAAAACCTGTATTGTGCGACCAGCTGTATTAAACAAAATGTGCAATCACAAGGGCGGAGGCAGCAGAAAGTTGGTGTCTACATGTTGCTGGCAAGCAGGAGTACATGTTTAAACAAGACATACAAATCAGAGTTTTAGAAGAGCTCTGCTGTCCTCAAGAATATTATGATGTGTTATTTTAAAAATCAGTCTGGCTCAGTGGATGAAATAAATCTATATAGACATGTTGCTGTGAGGCTGGACTTTGTGTTTTTGTATTGTTCTGCACTACATAAAAAGGTGTTTATATTAGAAATGCTGCCAACCCCACATCAATTTAAATCTCTTTTTAGTATTGGCAAATCACATGCGAACACAAATAAAATCTTGTCCTAAGGGGTTTGTTTTCTTGTGTAAGTCAGGCCGCTAAGTACTTTTGCTGACAGCCGTCAACGAGTAAATTCATGTTTATCATCCATGTCATCCTGATTTGGTTGCCAGGAAATGCCAAACCTAAGAGCTTGTTGATGAGGTTTGTTTCTATGAGGAGAGAGGTTTTGATGCAGTAAGAGTGGGAGGGGGACAGGGGGGGCTTAAGACAGAGTACACAATGACCAGCCCTGGTGGCGAACATAAAAGGTCTTTAAATAAACTGCCCTATTTTGGGATTTGGTATCAGCTGTTGGGAGATCAGGGGGGAAATCCAACCCAGAGCTCAGGCCTGCTGGGGGACGCTACGGCAGAGCCCCTGGAATCTTCCTGCTCATCTCACTCGTAACCTGATGTCATATCGCCGTGTGACTACACGTTCATGTGATCGGGTATCTGCTTACATCTTGACTTGCTGGGGATTTCAGTCACATTGAGAAACTCTCTGCTGTAGTACAATACAACTGTCTTTTGAAGGATATAGTAGCTTAAACAGTAGAAGCACATCAAAATATGTTAAAAAATCACACCTCTAACTACTGTGTGAATGTTTTTTGGTTTTTTTAGAAACATGACCTCAATAGAAGACTAACACTTACTGCTTGAATGCTGGAAGGTAAGTATAGATGGCTATGCTGCTGAGGTTGTAGATGAAAGGAAGGTGTTTTGATATGTCAGCTGTTGCCCAGTCGCTGAAAAAGCCATTCAATACACCTTGGTCTCCTCCTGCAACACAGAAGAGAAAAAAAAAAAACAATCAACATTCATTATTACCTAGTATTCTGTGGGAAATGTACTGTACTTATCAGGAATAATTCTCTACAAATCTGCAGTTTCAGAAATATCCATCAGATGTGGTTAAATTCTGTGAAACCACTTACAGCGATTTCTCAGTACTTCTACAAGGTTTTACAAACAACTTATTCAGCTCAGGTTTTCTCTTTAGTTATGCTAGAGTTGAACTTCAGAGTAGATCCATATTGCAAATTACACTATCTGTTTTCATTTGTTTCTTAAGTTTCCACTAGTTAAATCAGATATGGTGCCTAAGATGACGCTTATACGTCTCTAAAAACCCAATAAGCAGCATTGCAAGACTGGCACTTTATAAATATATCCAATCCCCTTTTAGAGGGCATCTTCGAAAAACTTTTGAAAAGTTAAAGATTTAGTGTTAATGGATGGTCACCATTGAGAGGAAGAAGGCCATTTCCTCAATTGCACATGCATTAGTAGTGTGGACACTCTCGGCCAACTCACGCAATGCAGCTTGCGGAATACTTGGACAGGTTTAGTGCATAACTGGATATCTTCACAGAAAGAGGAAAAGCTGAGCAGAGTGCAGTCAAATGACCTGCACACCTGTATGCCCGTTTAAAATGTCTTTCTGCTTACGCTGGTCTACATTAGTCAGCAATCCCCTGAGAAGACAAGTCATTAGAAATGTTCCCACAGATTCTGTATACAGACCTAGATTTCTCTCTTTTTTTAAGTTGTTATGATTATTGAAATAAAATCATCTGACATGCTAGAGGGCATTGGTGGTTTGCCTCAACTGGTTTTCTAAAATCATACCATATGAAGCGATGCATGTGCACAGAATAGATTTATTGTGATCACAGTAGCTGCACAGAAAGTTAAAGGGACATCATGTACATACCATGTCTGTCACACATGCATTACTGCTGACACCCAACTCTCCACTGACAGCAAAATATCAAAGAGCAGTGTGTTGTGGCAAGGCCCTGTGTTATATATGTACATATATATATATGCGTGTGTATGTATATATATATATAGGAAGGCTGGACTAATATGCCACAATGCTGAGGGTTTATTTGACTGATATTTGACAATGATGGATTGCCTGCTGATTACTCACTGACCTCTAATGCTCAAATCCAAAATCTGCTCAGCAACACCAGAAGGCTGCAGTATTTGTAGCCCATTAATAGACAGCTATGCAAGTGTGAGTGCTCTATTGTGCACTTACATCCCTCATAGTGTTGCCAATCAATGGAGCTAAATGATTAAATTCTGTTCTGGGTGTCAGAGGTGCATATCAAATGCATGACTATACATGATGTTGTCTTTTAACTTCTACGCCAATGCAATGTTGAAATAACTGAACTCCTCTGCAAGTGAAAATTGTTGCACAAGTTACACCACCCATTCAATTAAATGTAGGTGGGTGTAGAAGTAGTGTGGGAAAGCGAGCAACCATAATTCAATTTCTTGAAACATGCAGGAGTATTAAAAACAAAGTCTAAAAGATTGTGAGTGAATTAAAATTTTGAGTGAACTTGCTGTTATTAATCTTACCACAGTGCTTGTGATGCTAATTGAGATAGTGGCAACACAGCAAACGACAGCAATATTTTCACTCATTCCCTGTCCAGGAGGCATTTATAATTTGAGTGTTGTGTTGTCAACTGCCAGGAGTTTTCAGTGAATGTTAACTGCAACTGCTGCCATCCTTCATGTCATTAATTTACCCTAAGTCAATGAAAGCAGTAGTATTTCATGTCTTTTGGCCACTTGGGGGCAATGGTACGAGCTGTAAACACAAATCAATCAATCAAGTTTATTGGTCACATGTGATCATAAAGGTACACAGTGAAATGTAATCCTGTTCCTTCAATTTGTGGATGAAAAAGAGTTTAATAAACTCGGAATAAAATATGTGTGTATGATTGAGGGGGCGCAGTCTGCGGCAGTGACCTCATTTAGGATCCAAGTGGCCTGAGGGTAGAAGCTCTTCCTGAGCCCATCAGTGCTGGCTTGGTGTATTGCCAACCACAGCAGGGAGAAAAGGCAGTTATTCAGGTTAGCCTCATTCTTACACGACTGGTGTAAATATCCTTTAGGCAGGGTAGAGCACCACCCATTTTATGTTCAGCATGAACCACTCTTTGCAGGGCCTTGCAGTTCTGTTTAGTGCTATTTCCATATGAGGCAGTGATGTCAGGACACTCTTGATGGTGCAGAAGAAGAAATTGCTCAGTCTTTGAGGGGATACCCAGAATTTCCTCAAGCGTCTGAGGTGAAACAGTCTCTGCCTTGCCTTTCTCACCACTGAGTCAGTATAAAGCGCTCAGGTCAAGCCCTCGGTGATGTGGACACCAAGGTACTTGAAGTTGTCCATCCTCTCCACCAAGGACCTGTTGATTAAGGGGGGCATAGTTCCTTCCCTGCTTCTTCCCAAAGTCCACTATCAGCCCTTTAGTCTTGCTGACATTCAGGAGTAGGTTTTTGTCCTGACAACAGTGAGTCAGATCCTCTACTTACTTCAGATAGGCCTTTTCATTTTTATCTGTGATCAGGCCCACCACGGCTGTGTCGTCAGAAAACTTGATGATGGTGTTGGAGTCGAAAGTGGCTCCACAGTTGTGTATGTACAGGGAGTACAGCAGTGGGCTCAAAACACATCCCTGGGGTGCTCCAGTATTAAGGATGAGGGTAGAAGAGGTGTTTCCACCGAACCTCACCACCTCGGGTCTGCCCATCAGGAAGTCAAGGATCCACATGCACAGTGAGGTGTTTAATCCTAGGTCCTTGACCTTTGTGATAACCCTGGAGGGAACTATGGTGTTTGAAGCTGAACTGTAGTCACTGAACAGCAATCTCACATAGTTCCCTTTCTTGTCCAGGTGAGATAAGGTGGTGTGGATGATGTGTGCTATGGCATCTTCCGTTGATCGGTTGGGACAGTGGGCAAACCGTAGTGGGTCCAGTGTGCTGGGTAGTGAGGAACAGATGTAATCCTTGACCAGCTGTACAAAGCACTTCATCAGTACCACTGGGTGGGTGGCTTCACCTCTGTGCTACTGGGTGGCCTCAACTCTGTGAGGCCTGCCAGTCATTCAGGTAGGCTGTTCTTGTTTTCTTCAGCACAGGAATGATGGTGAACTTCTTGCAGCATGTGGTATCACAGACTGAGCCAGGGACAGGTTGAATATCACTGTGAACACCAGTGCTAGTTGGTCAGCACATAGTTTGAGGACCCGCCCACTGATACCTGGTAATGCTGCTTTCTCGGTATTCACTTGGTGTGGAAGGCCCTCCTAACGTCACTCTGAAAGGGTGATAGGTGTGAAAGGTGCGCCCACCCATCCATTAACCATTGCTTTGGCTGTTCAGGTGAGCAGGAGCAGGATAGGATTTTAATATTCCCGCTGTTACACCAATACTTATTCCCCATAAGCACACGCCTCCTCCTTTTTTCTTGCCAGAGTCCTCTGTTCTCTCAGAACTGTATACAGAAAAAGAGTCACCTGGGTGAATGGCACTCTCTGGTTTTGCAGGATTTAGCATTACACATTACATTTCCTCATATCCCCTTGGAAACTGATGCGGACACGGAGGTCGTCCAATTTATTATTAGAAGATCTATGAGGCCGGGATTACAGCCAGTGTTTAATTCCTCTACGTTTTCCTCAGTGTTTTTCCGATGTTGAGATGGGTGCAGAGGTGGACACAGAGATGGTCTTGCTTTTCTATGTGGTCGGGATCATAGCCGGTGTTTATCCCCTCCACCCTTTCCTCGATGTTTACATTTGAAAACCTCGACTGGCCAGGTAGCAGAGTCGGCAGGAGGAGGGTTTACAAAGTGATGAGTTGACAATTTCCCTATCCTGATGAGTGACTTGTAGTCATATGTTATTATTGTCCAATATTGTTCGCAAAAAGTACATCTTATATTGTAAAAATAAATGTAAAGAGCACAAATTTAGCAGAGCTAACGGAGAGGCAACTGAATAGGTCCGCGTCTTCTAGAACGAACAAGAGTGTCCTATCATCACCCTATAATGTTGATATGACAAGCTTTTGATCTCCACCAACAGGTAGTCATCAATCTTGTCTGTCTGTTGTTTGGTGCTAGGCAGGTAGCATAAAGAAGGTTTAGCAAAGCTTTTTTTTTAGCTGAAAACAGCTGCCTGCTGCATCTTGAAACCACACTGATGACAGTAGTGAGGGTGAATCAGAACAGTAAAGTTGCAGGTGGAAAAACCAAAACAATTTGCTGACAGATGCTAAAACAGTCTGTAGAGCTGGGTTCGTCTTTCACATTACACATAGTCATTTGATCCATTGTTAACATAGAAATATTGATTAGTGCAGCTTTAACCCTCATCACTCAAACTCAAAATGTCTGGTGAAATGTTTTATTTTGACCTGACCTGAATTCATATCAAACATTCTTGTATATTAACCAAAATATTCCTCAGGCAGATGCCAGTCTGCACACACCCACACAGTCATGAGAAGACAGCTAATCGGCATAAAGTGAAAACACCTGTGTGGGCACACCCTAGATGTGTACTGTAGAAACTCCTTTTGATTTTTGATAAGTTTCTATGATTCCTTGAATTTTTGAAATTGTTTTACTTTAAATTTGGTTACACTATGGATTAAAGATTATTTAACAATAAATAGGAATTTGTTTAAAAGTACTGCACATTTACATGGATTTCTTCTACCAAACATGTCGGTGATCAGTCTTTAAACACATTAAAATGTCTTTGTTAAATAGCAATACGGGTACATCATACAGCACAAGTATACAGTATATTATGCATATTTGCATTTGTGGCTTGTTATTTCTTAAACTATAATGCATTGTGTATTATGGTCATGACAAAGGCTTGGTATCAAATACCGTCTTTTTGTTACTGACTGAAATGTGTCCATAGTTTCAAGTACCAAAAACTGTTTACGGCCCCTGCTTGTGGCAGCACTGAATGCTTGATCAGATTTATTATTAAAAAAATATAAATTTTCCAATGATACCAAGTCCTATTCATGAGTACTCAACTTTAAATAATACAACTAGACACAAGTATTTAAAATCTTTTCTCTGCGCTGGTGACTTGAAATAGCATTGCCCTCTGGGTTCGCACTCTTTTTTAAGCTTGTACATGAGTTCAGGATCTAGGGGCCCGACTGGAGGGCTAAACAGCCACTCATCCTCGCACACTTTGGCTAATTTAGAACTGGGGCAGCCCTTGTCATGGCGGTGGCTTACATAAACAGAACTTAGTAGACAGTTTGGGGAGCAGGGATACATTTGACGTGAACTAGGTCACCAGTTACACTTTTAACTAGATCTGAATCGAGCCTTGTCATCTCCTCTGTAACATTGTAAAATTTGCGACTGACCAGCTGATTTCAAACCACCAGGACGCTAAATTCTGACACAAGCTCATTGACTATTCATGTTGAATTGCTTCACCTACTCGCCATTTAGTAAGTCACTGGACTGACACTGGCACAAGATGAGACATTATTGGTCTTTTGACTTTAATGTGTAGCTCTTATAAAGCACAGAACTGTACAGTCTGTGAAACCGCAGACTACTGCAGTTTAAAATAACACACATAGCTGCTGTTTGTCCGAACCCACAACCTCCACTGGGGATTTCAAAACTTAATATGGGGCCGGGTATCTTCATTTTGAGGGGATGAGCAGAGCTCAGCAAGAATGTGCATCTAACTCTGCCAGTTTGTCTTGGCAGCAGACAGTACTGGAACCACAGATGCAGAGATAGAGCCTTCTGGGTTCAACCAACACTTGTTGCCTTTTCCTAAACAGTTTTTTAATATAATCATTGATGTGCAGAGAGGCAGAGGGCTGCATGTGTACATGATGTATTCCCCATACTAGAGCGGAACAGAAATGCTAAAGGTCAAAGCAACTTCAACTCATGCCCCAGTGCACATGAAAAGACCCTCCATGGCTATAAATAAGACAGCTTTACCCATTAGCACGCCATCAGGCATACAGACTCTGCCATTACATTCAAATATTAGGGGTAAAAATATAAATCAAATTATCAATTACTTGAATTTTCATTCATTTAATTTTCATCATTTCCAGGAAAAATAAAGACAATACCGTCTTTTGTCTATGGTTGTGATTGTGATGGCAGACAGGCAAAATTTCTGCCAACAATGAGTCGGCACTTGAAAGCATTGGCCAGTATTAAGCAAACTAATTGGTTTTTCCATTGAACTCTCTGTGGTGGAGTTTCTTTCACAGTAGCAGAGGGGAGAACAGCTTGTCATTTAATGTTAAAAAAGGTTCACTGCTACTAACAAGGACAAACCAGAGCCCTACTGTAACATACTTTCTGTTTTGTTTATTCCACAACTGTTTCCTTTGTTTACTGTCATTCTTTGAGGTCACAGAACCCAGAGTAAACTAGGATATTAATTTGCATTTGAATGATATATTTTCATGGCTGATTTTAGCATAACACCTATCATGAGTATGAATGTTTATTCTTTACTTTGGGAATAATTTTTTGATAAAATAATTTAAATTAAGTTCAACTTAGCAGCTTTTTGAGGACCTATAAACAGCTTCATGGAGTTGGCTCAGTTGATAACAGGTCAGATTTGGTCTTAGGCCATAATTAGACCTTAAATTAAGATTATTTTGTCAAAATGAAGATGTGTCGTAGTTTATGCTGGTGGATAAATAACAAGAAATTGCAGTAAAGAAATGCAATTTAAGATATGTTTGAGGTCATTTTAATTTTGAGGTAAATAAATTACACACTCCCACCAGAGAGCACTGACAAGTTTATTTTTCAACTGCAAAATGTCCCGCACAGTACCTATCTTGGTCACAACAACTGAACTGACTACTTTTTTAAAAAGGTTTCTTTACGTTGGGTGTTTATTGATTTCGGTCTCAAGAATATAACCTGAGAAGTTTATAATCTAAAGTCAGAAAAGACTTAAATTTCACAATAATTTGTTTCCTTTTTTATAACCCTGCAGTTATTAATAAAGGTTGACAGGAGTGGGACACTGTAAGAGATGAGGACCAGCAGTAACCTATTAATATAGGTGTGATATATCAAAATATTAATAATTGTAAGTTATACATTTGGTAATAGATGAAATCTGCTCAACAAAGCACTGTACTAAAGTTCTTGGCTATACTTCAAAATCAGTTTTAATCTCATAGTTGTATACTTTAGCAAGTCCAAGTGTTTAAAAGGATACTAATAAAACTCATGAATGAATGTTCTGTTATGATAAAATGTTTACCAGATAATTTTGGAAAGTGTCTTTTAAAAAAGGCAATAGATAACTCAAGTGTTAGGATTATTCAACAGCTGTAACTTTTTCTGGAAAGCAAAGGTGGTAAATCTACAGTATATAAGAACCACAGAACCCCATAAGTCTCGACCAATGATCTTTTCAGACGATGATTTGAGAAGAGCTGTTCAGTAAACCTGATATGGAGCCAAAATGACAACCACAATTCAGTTACAGTACGCCTCACCGAAGGGAGTTTTTGAATGTCAACTGGTGCTCTGTGCATAACAGGGCCTCTCAAATTTAACCTCCACCCCACCCCAGCGAGCCCCTGAGAATAACTCAGCAAAGCTAGACGGTCTGTGACAGGAGGGCCTTGTCTCAGGGAACCAGGCTCGATAAAGGCCTTACTTACAGGAAAAGATAAACAAGCTCGGTTTAACATCATGTTACCAAGAACTCAATGTTAACTCATGGCAGGTCAAACCCTAAATGTTTGAGTACTGACTGAAAAAGACTACTGACATCAAAACTTAACAAGTGGTTAACCAGACATACTTGCAGTTCTAGACCTTTAAATCCTTTCTTGTAATGCATTTAGCATTGAAATGTAAACAGTGTTTTCTGCTGAAGCCAAAACTTGCTGTGAATCTCACATTTGAGAAGCTGGAAATAGAGAATGGTTAGCATTTTGCTTGATAAATTACTCAAATGATTAATTTTCTTTTGACTGACTGTTTCAGCATCAAAAAGAGTAGTGAATATGGAAAAGGATAAGCATCTCCCTCTTGGCTTACCGTCAAAGCTGCCGTGTTCTGTACAGTACTGAAGCAGTTTGCCATAAGTCTCCTCAGAGGGACGAAAAACAAACACACCAGAGTTGAAGCAGTCGGGCCAGCCAGGGTCGGGAGCAGCTGACAATTCATCTCTGTCAAACAGCTCATCTATATTTGAAAGCACCTAAGGTGGAAACATACACAAATACAAAGATGTTCACACACCTATTGTTGGAGCACAACAATAAGCATCTTGACCTTGTCTTTACTTCCTCAAGTGAAGTCTCACCAGTGTGTCTGCGTCCATGAAAACACACTTGGAGTAATGTGTGAGGGTCCAGCAGTGGAGTTTGGTGAAGGTGACACCCAGGTCGGGCCTCTTCATCATAGCCAGGTGTGCCGTGTCGCCACTGTCAAGCACGTCCACCACTCTCACCTCATCAAAGATCCTCCTCAGCACAGACCTAATGATTGATAACATTATGCAGTGACTCACCATCACCCATCAAGGTGGAAAACAAGATGCGACAGTAATGCCACAGGGCGTGATTGTGAAATGTTGTGCCACTGGTTGGAGGTAAGGTTTCTTACTGGCAAGGCTCTGACACTTGCGGACCGATGAGTGCCACCAGCTTCTTGGATGTGTTGTGGTTGCGCAGGGACTTGCCCAAAACCATGGCTCCCTTAGCATAGTTGTCATTGGTAGCCAACGTCACAAAAGCCTGGTCTGTAGAGGAGAAGAAGAAACACATTCAGGGTTGAGGTAAACACTCTCACACTATTAAATGTATTACAAGAGTTGCTTTGTGATGATGTGCTGAAAATGACTTTTTTGAACAAAATCAGACGTGTTTACTGTCCAACTAGCTAAAACTCTTTACCATGGTGCTGGAAAGTCATTACAAGTAAAGGAAGAGACATTTGCACTTTAATATATAAAAATCATTAATGTGGTAGATTTAATTTAAATTAGACAAGTGTCCTGTTTAAAGATTGTCTAATTTTGACTGTCACGCACTTATTGATCTTCTGTGTCTTCTACTTCACTTCATAGAAACAAATACTTGCGCAAAATCCAGTGAACTTGCTTCATTTCAGGACATAAGTACAACATGTACAATAAGTGGAGCAATACCAGTGGAACAACGAGTGCCAAACAGTGAGCTCCAACCAAGAACTTTCATTTTCTGAGTCTAAAAGAAGCCTTTGTTATCTGACTGCTTGACACCAAAACATGAATTTTACCATTGTTTTAGATGGTTGATCATTTTTTCTGACATTTAACTCCACTGTAACTGTGCTGCAGACGCTTGACATTATGTCAAGTCTTTCACATTTAGCTGGTTTTCTGCAGGTAGCCTACAGTATATAAAACATATTACCAATCAAAAGGTGAAAGTTTTTTAAGGCTGAACACACTGTAAACGTAAAGACAAGGGCCTTTTTATATACTTTATTACGAGCTGAATTTTCACAAGTGATATACTGTGGCCTCTGTGGCACATTTCACACTTGTTTCAAGAAAAATACCCTGTAAAAGACGTGCCAGATTAAATGTCTCGTTAGGGTGAATTTTATTGCCACCACCTCTAATGGCAGGGAGGAAAATCTGTCAGCTACCTGCCAAGCCATGTCTCAGAACAATGACTTGCCTGTGAGAGGACATATAAATTGAGATGATGAAATCAGCCTTGGCAGCTGGGGAGGTTGTGTGACTGTACCATGAGGGCCAACATGAATCCCATTTGGATTGTATACTATACCCCCTTGTTGCGCTGCTACCGATAATGAGCAAAGAAAGCACAACAGCGGTATGTATAAAATGTTAACAAGGTTTGAGTTTCTCTAATTTTGGGCCAGCCACTGTTGGCAGGAAAAGATGTTCTGTTTCAGTGCCTGCCCTCAGCTAGTGCCACACCTCCTTTCCCTCACGCCCCCTTTTCAATTGGTACACCAGGGCTGTAGTATTTATGCATGTAGTTAACATGAAACACATGACAAAGAAGTTTAATAAAGAAGGGAATTTGTTCAACCACAGCCCGTGATGATCAGTGGATTCACAGTACAGGCTGCACACACACATCACTTCCACTGGGTTGAATTCACAGTAAGATTTTTACCACAAGTGGATGTAAGTTATGGATAATCATAACATATATGTAGGATAATGCAGTGGTTCCCAAACTAAGGTCAAGGGACCTGGGTAAGTCACTATAAGAGGTCCTTGTAAAAGGATTCAATCCTGAGGCAGCCGTTAGAAGTTGTCACAATTAAAGAATATAAAAAGATGTTTTAAACTGAGTTTTAGTCCCCATATGCAGCATTTATGTCTGTTTTTCATCTACATGACAAATGTGGACCACACGGCTACAGAGGCTGGCTGGTGGTCAAATGACAAGTACACTGTGTTATATCTGTCATATATGGTAATCTTATTTCTGACACACTATATGCCTTGGAAAAGTCTCTGCTCACTCAAGGCTGCTGCCAAACAAACATTATACAACCAAAGTCAGGAACAGTACGACATTTAGAGTCCCCTACCAACGACAGACATTATGACGCACTAATATTTAAAATTACATTAGGTGGTAGAGTTTTCTGGTTTAGCAAATTCTCTTGGAGTTAATTAAAACTTTACAAAACACGTTTCTAACATGCATGCAGCGGCTCACTGGAAGCGACTGCGCAGTATCGCGGTGTTTGAAATGTTAAAAGGTTACATACCAGCCATGACTGAAGAATAGAAGTCGAAGCTACTTTGTAGCCTGGACTCGAAGACACGGCAGCTTTGCGTTGAGGAAAGGACTGACTAAATATACAGAGGTGGATTTATACCAGCATGACAGTAGCCCGACGCAGCGTCATGTGACGGTCTTCACACACCCACCTGCTCCCTACATGAGCCTCCCCATACACACCCCCAGTGGTTCAGGGAGTTCAGCTACATTCATGTACATTTATAAGTATTTAGTGTAAATGTTGAGGTGAAGTTTATATTTCTGGAGATACTTTATAGTGCTTTTTCTGTAGTCGCTTTTTTTTTTAACTGGTCTCGAGGAAACAAATCTAAAAATGATCTGGAGCCAGATATGATTTCACATGTCAAGAACAGTTGTGACCTTTCAAACAACTGTCATGAACCTCCCATGGCTGGTGTCAATTTTACTCATGACAATGTAGAGATGATGGTGATGTTGTAACGAGGTTCTCAGAGAAGAACAAGATGTTCCTTGATGTGCATTTGGCATTTTGTTGCCATCTTGTGGAATAAAGACTGTACAGCAACACAATGGAAAGACTTAACACGCATTTGTGGAGGTCTCTTGTCCTCTTTTACTGTATTACACAACAGTTAAAAGATTCACATATACAGGAAGTTGGTTCACAATTTTTCAAGTATGTCTTAAAAATGATTGTCAGGGCCCCACATGTACACTGAAACATGTTTACTGTGATCATTCCTCCTGCTAATAATAGCCATTAAAAGATCCCTTTCAAACGTGCCTGTAGCGATGGGGGACAAAATCCAGCCTTCATTCTGTTCAAAATGTACTTAAAAGTTGATCTAAAGCTAATATGATGCTTCAACCAAGTGGCTACCTTCCAAAATTATTTATTTCTAACCCTTTTTTAAAATAAAATTTCCTCTTCTTGTGTCCCTGGACAGTGTTCTCTGTTGAGCTGTGGTCAAAGGATAGTAAGAAAAACAGGGAATTTGGCACTAAAGAGATGTTTAAAGATATCCACTTGATTTGACTAATTCAGATTAATGAAGCTTCAAATTAGCTGTGGTACTGTTGGAGAAGGATCTAATAATGAGACAAGGGGGATCAACTGTTGATTAACTGTGTATAATAAAGGATGGTCATTAGGAATGGATCTCTTAATGACCAGTATGAACAGGAAGAATGATCAGAACAGTTTCAATGTTCATTTGGGCACCTGAATATTGTTTTAAGACAAACATGAAAAAATGTGAACCTTTCCTTTATCTGGTGTTGTGGTACTTTTGGAGAAGGGGTTAATAGTGAGGGCAGGGGGATCGACTAAGTTTTATGTTTAAATATAATTAAGGAAAGGTAAATATTCTAATACTTCTTTGACTACCGTAATGCTTTTAGTAAATAGGAAAACTAAAAAGCCATGACTAAACATCAATAACAAAACTAAAAAATGAGATGAGATGAAACCATTCATTTTCTAACACAAAATTTAATTAATCATAATGTTACAAAAGCAATAACTGACAATTACCTCACTGCTTTAGAGATGTTTGCCAGTGTAGTTAGTTTCCCTGCTGATCTTTGGCTGCTTTATTTTCTACCCTCAGGCAGCTGCTTGACAGAGGGGTGACACTGCCAAGGAGTACTCTGTGGCTGTCACGTACTGTGCTGCTGGACTAAAACCCTTAAAGACTGGAACTCCCACCCGCCCAACCTTCACTGTTGGATCAGTGCCAGCTGAGCAAGAGGGATCACCAGGGTTCAAAGGGGCAGATACAGTAAATTAGTGAATCCTTTGTTTCTTTTGTGCTTTCTATGATTGGAAGCATTGTCTGGTAGTCTACATTGAAGCCAATTCCATGGATGGTTTGCATGATTCAATTGCAGTTTTTTTGGACATTTCTTGGCAAAAAAATCCTTAGAATTTGCATTAAATGCAGCAGACAAGTTTTCTGGTCTATTGGCAATGAGCTGTAAAGCATTATTTTATTCACTATCCATCACTGTTTTGTTGTATATGTTTTCCATACAAATGACAAAGGTATACTATCATATACACATAAAACATTGATTCAGCATGTGGGGATGGATCATTGATTTTATTGTTTGCACTCATCTTGACATTCTGTCAGGCACAGCGAGGAAACATGGCGGGTGGTGCCCGTATCCATGGATACGGGCTGGAGATGGCTGAGAGGTTGGTGGGGCTGGGGGCTGGTACAGAGGAGCTGAGTTGGCAGGGGTCCTGGCAGTTCCGCTCTTTAATAGAGGTTCTTCTGCACGTAGGCGGCGATGTACTTGACGGCCAGCATGGTCTCCTCACATGTGGGCTTGATCTGAGACTCGGGCAGCAGGAAGCCATAACGACCAGTGTCACGCAACTCGAAGGTGTAGGAATATTTCACTCCCAGGTCGTAGGCCCAGTCGTCAGAGCCTCCAGCAGCAGGGTCTGAGGGCAGATAAGGAGAGGGGGGATATACTGAGTGGGAAATACTGATGACCTGGGAAAGTCTGGTTGTATTTTCAGACAAATACTGGTTTGGGGGCCAAAAAAAAATCTTTTGTTTGCAAGACATAGCTGCAGCCCCTGATAAGTCATCTCCTTTTGTAGTCTCTAGAGGTTATATCTCTCAATAGAGGTTTGTGAAATCATAATGCAAAATATTAGAGGAGTAAAAGAGAATATCAAGCTTCCTTTCTATACATTATTTCCCAAATATGTGCTGTACTTACAGATGGTTGCAGCACCGGGTCCAATGGTGTAGGTGGTTCCGTACAGACTACGCAGAGCTGCAGCAGCTTCTTTACCAAGCTTCAGCTACAATACAGAGAAGAAACAAAAGTAAGCTGTGTTAAAGGACCAATCAATAGATTTGTGACCTCATAGAGTACAGGTATATTCACATAACTGAATATACCTGTATATGGATATTATCTGTTACTCCTGAATTTACAAAATTAAGTTAATCTTGTTTTTAAGTATCCACATATTAAAAGAGCCGTCAATCAAATATAATTGAACAGCAGTCACTGTGGCAACAAATGACAATGAGGATTATGGTAGATGCTAAAGTATTGAGTAACCGCAGCACATGCATAGAGGAGTTATTATGTCACGGTACTGACTTGGTAATGTCAGTATTATGTCTGCAGGTAACAATAATTTACGTTTTAGATATCATTACATTATCCATTCATTGTTTTATCTATAAAGTGTCAGAAAATGCCAGGAAATGCTATAATTTCATGTTGATGTCTTCAAATGTCCTGTTTTGTCTGATCAACAGTCCAAAATCCAAAGATATTCAGTTTTCTATCATGTATGACAAAGGAAAGCTTTGAATTGTCACATTTGAGAAGCTGCAACCAGCAACTGTTTGGCACTTTTGCTTAAAAAAATTGCCAAGGTCAGTCAACATAAGCTAATGGTCACACGAGACCAAATAAGGTTGTATCAGTAAAACATCTAAGTGTATTGAATTGAATGATGGTGTGTTTTACTGCTTATGTATTCAACTTTTGATTTGCAAGTGGAAGACTGTTATTAATTATTTCAAAAGATACATAGCCTCTTTTTAAAGTGAAAGGACAGCCTGAAAACTGCATGCTACAATACTACAACAAACAACGATAAAATACAGATGATCATACGAATGGTAAATATATGTTTTCAGCCCTGCGGCATCCACTATCTATTGCACTAGTTAGAACAAAACATTTTTACTGATATTGCAGCAAACAGTAAAAAGGTTCAGTTAATTCCAACAGGAAATGAAAACCCCCAGAGAAATGCACGAGCAGGAAATTATATTTCTGAACGGACAGATGAGTTATGACAGATCCCTGGAGTTCTTTTGTTCTGTAAAGTGTCAGAGGAGAGCTTAAATTACAAGTGAGTAATAGAGAGGCAGAGACGTGTGATCTGCCTCGGTTAGTGTGAGAGCTGGAGCAGGGGTGTGAGTGTTAACTGCACAACCCTCGGACACCCCAGTGAGAGGTAAAAGAGCCATGAGAATGAGGCATATGAGCAGGGAGTAAATGATTTGCAGCAGCTAAGCATGGCTTTTAGATAAGAGTCATAATGGGACTAGGTTGAGTTCTTGCTTAAGCTTTTGGAAACACGTTAAGAGAAAGTAGATTCAGCTTCTGTATTGTTGAGATGTATATCTTACTGTTGCCATAATGCTTGAAATGCTAGCCATTAAAAAGTACATTCTTCTTCTATTTTTAAGTGAAGTATAGCAATCACCTAATGAATATGATTCCCATAAAGATGTAATATATTTGAAAGACTTTACAGCAAATTAGACAGTTATTTTTAAAATGTTTTTGATATTAGTTTTACCACTGATACTTAAATTAAGAGTTTAATCGGTCCAAACTTTAACAGACCTATGTCTGATGCAGTAAATCTAATGATATCGTTACAGTACTGTATACAGTTGCCACACCATAGCGATGCATATGGCACTGCTATGATGGATAATTATCTACTCATTGAGACTGGCCAGGCATGCCAGTTAATACATCTATTGCCCTAATTCAGCTGTGTGTGTAACATATAATTGACAGTAGGTGATGGTGACTGACCAGCTCACTGTGGTCTGCGGCCAGGTCAAAGGTGTAGGAGTAGGGGAAGAGCACCAACTGGGAGTAGGAGTGGACGGTGATGTAGGCTTTGATGGCAGACTTGTTCCTGCGGATGAAATCGGCAACATTCTTGACCTCAATCTCAGACTCAGGTGAGTACCCACAGAAGGTGTCGCTGCAGGGGTTGCTGGAGGCTCCAAGGGCTGTAATGGTGGAAAAACAGTGATACATATGCTTACACATGAAGTTCAGTTTACTTGTCATGAGGAATACATCCTGTGAGAACAATTGTAGCCTTTTTGGCTCTTATAACCCTGAAGATGTCATGGTGATGTCATTAGGGTTACCTCAGTTTAGGCTTTAGTCCACAAATTTGTAAGAGAAACACTGTGTTGCAAACTGGAGGTGTGGAGTTTGAAAGATGTGGGTGTTTACCAGGCACCAAGTTGCATTATGGGAAATGTAGGATTCAACATTTTTGGACCCTACTATGGACTAAAAGTCAGGATATCTGGTCCTAGCTGCACATTTTTGACCATTCTTGGTTCAATCTCTTTCTTACAAGTCCCCCAACTTTACTAAAGTGAAATACTAAATCACTCAAGTGTCCCCTTAAGATATTATAGTCTATATGTTACACTTACTGCACCAGCCAGCATTCCAGTTCCTGTTGGGATCAGCTCCAACGCAGCTGGAGTCAGAGCTCCTGGAGCGAGTTTTCCTCCACATCCTGTTCTAAGGTCCCCAAGTGAAAAAAATAAACATGTCAGACATGCATTTAACAAATAAGATTAAGCACAGTCTCATTTAAGTTAGATCATAAACTTGACTTGAAATTGTAGCATACACTCTTGTGGGTGAAGTCATAGCCATCAATGTTGAAAACAGGCAGAACATAGACGTCCATCTGCTTGAGAAGGCTGGTCATCTGAGAATCGCTGCCATAGGTGGACAGAGCCTGAGAAATATTGGGAAATTGAGTTTTTGTGCTGTAATCTATAACAGCCTCTTTATTAATAATAAGTGACGGGCTCATCTGTTTGTCTTCCTTACCTCCTTGACAAACCACTGGCAGAAAGCAGGAGAGATCCACTCTCTGGCATGGATACCACAATCCATGAAGATAGCGGGCTTGGTTGAGCCGGACTTCACACCGAGCTGTGGTTGTTACAGAGAATGATTCGGTGTTTGTTAAATGATATTAAACAGTGAGTTATAAACATGTTCAACCTTCCTCAACACTTGGGACCAATATTCATGTTTAGATATAATGTACTGTGGGATACCTTAAGGACAGTCATGGGGCGTCCCTCGTAGGTGTTTCCAATCACCTCCTTGCTGATCAGACTAGGGTTGGAGGAGGAAATGGAGTTAATCCAGCTCTGGACCTGAAATCAAAGGAAGTACAATAAGAACAGGAACTAATGATCCAATTGGGGTAGAGATTTTTGACTCAGATGACTCTTTTTTCCTCTTACATTGTCCCAGCTGTTATACTTGGTGTAGCTATGGGTCCTGGGAGAAGGTCCGCTGTCAGACTGGCCATCAACAGCAGTCTGGAGATCCTCGATGAGGATGCTAAAGATGAGAGTCTGTTAATTTGTTGTCCTTTGATCAGAGAAAAACCCAAACAAGCAATATCAACAGGAATCATACAGATTACTTCAACAGCAGTTAATAAATTGAAAGAGACATTAATTAAATAAACTAAACTAAATCAGACATATGTTTATATTTTGAATCTTGTGACCTACTCATGCTCCATTTCACTTTGCTGCAGAGTGGTGGACACAATATCCAGGTACATGGCAGGCACACGGATGTCCACATCGACGTCAATGGTCACCAGCTCAGCACTCTCGGGCCTCCAGAAGTCGACCTGCAGATGGCGCCAAAGACAAACACTTGAGATTGTTGAGACGTTTAGAAATGATGTCTAAATACAACATTTCAGCCACTACTGACAAATTGTACATGTGTGTGTATATAGGCCGTGTCTGATCTGAGCATTAAAGACAGAAAAATGTGCAATTAGATGTGATTTGCAAACTTGGACAAACACTGAGTGAATTATCAGACTGATCCAAAAAGTAGGTCCAATTGGGCCTCTTCCACCATTAGCACACAAATTAAACACCTGTAGTGAGTGAGAATAGCACATTGTGATGGTGTGTGAAGGTACCTCGACGCTTTTAGCCAGTTTCTTAATAAGGGTCACATGCTCATCAAGCACAGGCTTCAGACGGAAGACTTTGTCTCTAGTGAAAGAAAAAGGTATTAATAATACATAGCCCCAATTTTCCTAGTCACAAATGGGCAGTCTTTTTAGCAAATAGTACACAAATACTTTACTTTTGGGCCACAAAAATAGAAAAAAGGCAGCAGTGGCCATATGATTTGTGGACTCACATCATTTAAATCTTTAAAACACCGTGCTGTATTGTTTTTATTCCACAATATAAATTATTGGGTGGTTTTAACATGTTAAATTCCACCTCTTAAGTAACTTGATTCTAACAGTTCATATAATTTCAACTGCACCAGCATAAAACTACTGTGGTCAGATGTTATTTTATTGAGGCTTCCCAGCAGTGACAGATTACCAGTATGAGCTACAATCTACAGTGCTGCTCACGTATCTCTCCAAAGGTAAAGGCCTCAGTAAAGGTGTTTGACTATCATCTCTTCTGAGGACAAATGTTGAAAAGGACCTGGATCGACAATGGACACAAACTGTATTTACTTTCAGTTGATGGGAGCCTAATTAAATTGAACCACAATGCTGGCCTATTCAGTACTCACTTGGCTTACTAGTTAACATTGGCTAAATGCAGTACTATTATACATAGCAAGCAGGTGATAAGACACAGTATGTCACTGCAAATACAAGGTCTTGACTAGCACTGCATGTTTTACATTATTATAATGACAGTGTTTTTGACGTGATTCACAGAAATGTAATATTATTTTCCTTGACAAAGATTAGAAATTTACCCCTCGAAGCGAGTGATGTCAGCCAGGGCAACAGCCACCAATCCGAAAAGCAGGAGGACCCTCATGTTAGCAGTGTAGCTGATCTCCACTCTGGACAGCATTTATAACCCCTGACCCGCCGCCAATCCACCAATCCCAATCTGTGAGGCAGCAGCATGTCATGCATCCTCCTTAAAAGATATACTCTACTGTGCACCTGTTATTTTTAGGTGCTACGTGGAGGAATGTGAGCCAAACATGATGCATAGTCAATGATTAATAGATGCTAGAGGTTATATCAGTTCTGGGAACATTTTGAATCAAGGTCACTTGATTTTGATTCCTAATAGAAAGAACAGTTACTTAATCTCAGATGAATTGCTATTTTTGGATGTTTCTGGTGAATGATGACACATTTTATGACAAATCAGGATGATCTGAAGTACATGAGGTCATTTAAAAAGCATACAACTTATGAGTGTACTTTTTTTTCCTCCATTTTATTCATATTTTCATATATTCACAAACTGTACACTTAGAGAGTAGAAAAAAAAATCTATCAACATGTTTAAATACCACAAAGACAACCACCACAGTTATTGACAATAATCACCCCACCTGGAGCGTTTGTGTTGAACTCTTATTTATACAGCATGTTTCTCCCAGACTTTGAAACATCTCAGCATTTCCATCTCATTATTCAAACACTTATTATACATTTTCACAAGGAGCACATAATTTGACAATACCATACATAGCATACTGGCACTAGTTAACAGTCAATTATGTTATTAGCTGCTATAAATTTACATCACATTTTTGCTACACATTTCCAATTGTTTCATGCATAGCTGCTGGCAGAGCATGAATGGGAGGCGTATGATTTTTTTTTTTTTTTTTTTTTAGCTTTGGCATCTTTACTGAGTATTTGATAACTGTCCCAACTGGTGAAAGACCTGCTGAGCACACAAAATGATTATCACTGGACAATATATTACTGCACTGTATCCTTAAGGCACAATGGCAACAAAATCCTGCAGTGCAAGCATATCTTATATAAATAATGGGATAAGCGATCTTTAATTATGTATAGTCTCTTCTAGCAGGCCAACACTCCAATATTATCTGGATTTTTTATATATAGTGACACTGACATTCATTTCATGGGCTTAGAGACAAACATTTGCCAGCATGGATGTGACAAGCATGACTTGATGATTTATGAATAATTATTCTGCAGATTGTACATAGGTAGTAAATATCTCTTGGACTCATTTATAGAGGAACATGAAAACAACATTACAACCAATCTGCATGGTTCAGTGCTTGGTAATACAGTTGGGGTTTTAAAAGCATGGAATGTCTCCTTCCTTGGCCCCTTAACCACAAACCAAAAACGTGGGGAGTGTGAAATTGTACCCTCTTTCTTTTTTCTCACTTACTGTCAGAAGAGGCCTTACTTTTGGCTGTAAGGCTCAGTGCTTCGGAGGCACGGAAGGAGAAGGAGCTCATTTTGGAGCTGATGCTCGGGTGAGGCCCGGGAGCTCCACCTGGTGAGCAACGCAACAAGCGCAGTAAGTTTTTGCGAAAATTGTGCCCTACAAAGCCGTACACAATAGGGTTAACACAACTGTTGAAGTAGGCAATGCAGATGGTGAAGGGCATGGCAGTGTCAATTATTTCCAAGATGGCACAGTTCTCCTTCACTGGTATCAGCTGGGTGAGCACCTGCATAAAGTGGAACACCTGATGGGGCACCCAGCACAGGAAGAAGGCCAGGACAGCTGCTGCAAGCATGCGCAACACCTCATCATCCCTTGAACGGGAGCTTTTCTGAATATGTCTCGCTCCCACCAGAGCCCGACCAATGAGGCAGTAACAGGTGATGATGATGATGAAGGGCACCAGGAAGCCCAGCAGGCTTTTCATCAGGTTGATGGCCAGCAGGAGCTCTTTCAACCTCACGGCATTCTCAATGTTCGGGTGCAGAATGGCACACACTGTAGTATTTAAATTTGTGATGTTGTGGACATCTCTGGTCAATGCTGTGGGCACACTAAGCAGGAAAGCAAAAAACCAGATCACTACACAGGTGATGCGTGCATACGCCACAGTGCGGAACCTGCGTGATCGCACTGGGTGCACGATGGCCAAGTAACGGTCAATGCTGAGTGCTGTGAGGAAGAAGATGCTGGTGTAGAGATTAAAAATGACCAGCCCTGCACTGGCCTTGCACAGGAATCCTCCAAAGGGCCAGTGATAGCCTGTGGCGGTGAAGGTGGCCCACATGGGTAGAGTGATGAGGAAGGTGAGGTCAGAAACGGCGAGATTCAGCACAAAAATGTTGGCCACTGTCTTGAGCTTCATGTAGCAGTAGATGACAGCCACCACCATACTGTTTCCGATAATGCCGATGACAAAGTTACAGCTGTAGACGATGGGTACCAGGGTGAAGATGAATTCATGGCTCCCAGACATGCCGCATGTCAGAGCTATCCCTTCTGTTGCTCCTGCCGTTATATTCTTCATTTTCCCTTTTTAGTGCCAGATCCTGGGACTTTTAACAGGGGGCCCTGTCGGCAGGGTGCGTCTGTGGTGACTGATACAGGCCTTGGGCGAGGGCCTCAGCGAGTCCTATAAAAGAAACACAACAAAAATGTCACAGGCAGTGTAGGGGAAGAGCCATCATTACCACTGGCATGGCCCATAAACGCTAATCCACACGAGCACCCATGAAAGTGCTCACCCTACACTAGCTCATTAAAGACCTGCACATTAAAGCCATCCTGATGCTTTGTGTTATTTCTGTAAAATAAGATGCCATGAAAAACAGATGTATGTTATTCAATATTCCAAAAATGCTCTTTGAAACGTCATTATTCAGACAGTCTACATTCTGCCTTCTCCTTTAAATCGTCTCTTGGCTAATGAATGGCAACAGTAAAACTGTACAGTGTTTATCAAATGGCCCGTCCATCTGGGTTGACTGTCAGTACCCGGAAGGAGAGCATTTATGCCGTGTGTTACGACCTGTGTTAATGAAGGCTGCATGGAAAAGTGAGAGCTTGGATAACAACACCATTAAACACGGAGGTAGCAGGGAGGAGAGAGAGAGAGAGAGTTGAGGCTCCAGTCACTGTAAAAGACATGTCACGTTTCAAACCCTTGGTGTGCAGAGATACATTGTACCCAGCATGAGAACTTCTAATCAGCACACACCTAAACAAACAGGACAGCAGGGATTCGGCTCTGTGGAAACTTTCCTCTGTGAGAAAATCAAACCTGCTTGCTGCGGAAAATTTGCCTCAGGCTAGTTTTTTGCTTCATTTGTAGGAGCAGAATGTGAAATGGGAATAAAAAACAAATTCTCCCTTTAGTTGAGAGTCTTTATGTTTAATAGCTTAGTGAGCATCATTAGTAGAGCTGATGTAACAATATCAGCATAAGCCTCATGTTACTATTACTAAATAGCAAAGATAGTTTTTTTTATTACTAATTACATGAAAATGACGACATGATTGCGGCTGCATTAAAATCAAACAGATGCCAGGGGAAAGCGTACTTTTTGGGCAAATGGCATAAGGAGAAAATGAAATATTTTTTGGGCAGTTTATTAGAATATAAAGTTGACTATTTAACATGATACAGATACCATTCAGACTACTGAATGAGCTGCCAGAATATAAATGGAAATACCACATTCTCTGATAACCAGTTTAACTGAACTAAGTCTGTGTCCTGCCACAAGATGGCATTCTAGCTTCAACATTTTATTCTCTTTGCATCTTCCAACTGACACAGGATAGTGATACCATGATAGAAAATTATAAATTTAGTTTGATCTCAGCTAGTACCGATCATTTTTTTTATTTAAAAAAACAACAACAACAGTTTCTGCTATTGCTATGACAGCTACTGTGGACTACTTATTGAATGCACTTTTAAAAAGTTTCACGAACTGCATTCCTATTGCCCTCTGGTTGGCATTAAGACTGTCTGAGCCCCTCCGGTAGAACTATTTTATCTCCAAGTCAAAAGATCTCCTTATTTTTTTCCACCAGGTTTCAGAAGATGAATTCTTTGAAGAAAAAAAAAACAAAAAAAAAACCTCTGTGCGCTAAAGCAACAACCGTATCGGTTGCAGATGTGGGGATTGTTGAGTGTGGAAGATGTGTGGCTGCCAAGGGCAACAGAATAATGAAATATCTCTGAGAGTTTCCTGCACAGACCCGGTGTAGTAGGTAGCGTAAAGCACCAACACAGACGTCATTGCTTGGATTTACTATACAAGTGTTTTCCTTCGCTAATGATTATAACAGTGGGTGGCTGTGAATTTAAACTGTACAGGGGAAAGCGACATATCAGTTTCACAATTTAAGGATTTAAAACAGTTTAAGAAAATCTCTTGATGCTTAAAAGATTTCTGATGACCACAAATGGAAATATGGGAGAAAATCCATACCACATGCCTTTTAGCATTATTAGAAGGCTTGGCATTTTCACCACCAGTATTTTTCCATGAGGGAGATACACAAGACGAGGGGACATGTGATGGGAGATAATATAAACAAGGCTGAAAGTTATTGCCGCCTATATATGTAAGTGAGCCCCATAATAAAGGGTTTGGTGGCACAGACAGAAGGTGACTAGGAAGCAGGTGATTTAGTGTTGCCGTGTCCAGTGAGATGGAGTGAGCTGGCACATTACTGAATGACAGCCATAAACCCCGGGTGACCACAGACAGGAAGGTAAACACCTACTTCACAAGGTCCACGAGCAAGCTACATCCTCTCGGACAAGACAATGGACCAGAGGGGCCAGCACTGATTGCAAACACACAGCTGCTTACAATGAATGATGAAATCAGAATGAGGAGGAAGTTGGGGACATTTTTTGCTCTGCGGCGCAATTGCTTATTCCTGAATGCCGCTGTAGTAGCAACAATCCATTTATAATCCTATTTTGGGATATTTAAAAGCAGCCTCTTGGATGGGAATTTCTTTAAAAGCTAAAGTTATCACAGCCTGAGTTGACAAAGCTGGCGTGACTTTGGTTGGATAGAAACATGGTTCCCATCAACAAAGATATCTGAGGCTGCCCTCTGCCTGAGCACTCGGCTGCCCTGACATGAGCACCACCATCTGGCTGCCCATAGAGAGAGCCACTATAATATCTGGTTGATGGAGTTAATGATTTATACCAGCCCATCATGAAGTGAGGTTCAACTTACTGGGAACACACCAACTCAGCCTCCCATGATCTCATGATCATCCGCATGTTTAGGCCTTGTTTCAAGACTGAACATTCAACAAGAAATTAACTGCTTACATTTGTCGCAAACCAATTTTTTTGTTACAGGAATACAGAATATAAGGAAAGGTGTAAAGTCTTTGCTAGTATCATCCTAAAACTCACTTCCTCCTCTGTCTCAGTTTACAGGGTGTCACTTCAGCTCAAGGGTTTTATAAGTAGGAAACTTGACTGAGAGCAAACTCTCTGACTGCTATAGAAACTCTTTAAATGTCAACTATGGTAGTGCCATGCAATTAAGTTGGTTGCAATTAAAAGAAATGCCCCGATCCATTACATTATTATACATACATGTTCAGAAAGAGAAAGAGCAGATGATTGTGTGTACAGAGAGTGAGAGAGAGAGAGAGAGAGAGAGAGAGAGAGAGAGAGAGAGAGAGAGAGAGAGAGAGAGAGAGAGAGTGAGAGAGAGAGAAAGAGAAATAGAGAGAGCGTGACAGTGTCCATGAACTAAATGACTTGACTTCTGGTTGCCGCAGGGGAGCTAATGGAAGTATTGGCTTCAGAAACCACGTCTGCATTTTCCTGTTTACAAAACTGCACTTTCATATGACTTGCACAATTAAACAGCGCAAACTTTGGCCTGTGAAGCTTCCCTTCATTTCTGCTACTGTATTTTGTAAAATACGCCAGCGGCACTTTCACTACAACAACAAAACAGATTATAAATCCTTTTCTCCCCTACTTATTTTAAATCGTCAGGATAGTTTTTTGGAAGATTGTTTTGCTCTAGAACCTGAGATTTTATTAAATAACACATTTTATGGTCCAGCTTTTGTCTCCAAAATAGAATTTTTACGAGTGGAAATAGGCCTCTATAAAAGTGAAACAAATACAAAACTCTTAGTTGAAGCAGCTTTCTCTCTGAACTACCTCTTTTCCTCTCTTCCTTTACATGTTCATTCTCCAGTATTACTCCATTACTCTATTTCTCTTTCCCCCATCAGTTATACGTGTCTCTCGTGACTAACAAGGTTGAAAATTAAATGTCACCTGTTTTTCACTTGCTCTCTTCCCTGCTATTCAACAGCCACTCTGTTTTCTTCACCATCTCCCTCTTTCTTCTCTGTAGTGGGATTAAATTCTTCATAAATGAGGATTTTCAGGGAGTGCATAGCTACTGTTTATCAGGAAGTGGATCCAATTATCTCTGGTTATATGATCTCTGCTATGTAAACTTTACTATAGACTCCGTCCAGCCTTCTGTTGGTATGGTTTGCATACTGAAGTCCTGGATCTTTCCCCATCCCTCCTCACACAGTAAGCTACAGTAGATGCAGTTTTTAAAGGTTCTGCACACACAGGACTTACACATGAACAACTTAAACAAACAGCAACAACAGGTGGCACCAATCAAGTCAGTAAATGCATCTAACACATTTGGTTCATTCACCACATGTGTGGGTTCCCAAGGTTATGTCAGTGATTTTCAACAAAGGGGTTTATGAGATAAATATTTACAGAAACCTTTTTGTGTTGGAATACAAGAAATGTCTAAAAGCAGTCATAATGAATTAAAATTAGTTGATCCAATGACAGAAGCTGTTGTAGAAAGTAATGTTTAAAGAGTTGATAAACTGAGACTGCCAAAATAATTTTTTAAAAGTTGGTAAAACATCTTCCTGAGAATGAGGTAATGTGAGCTCTTACCTGCGGTGCTGAACCAGGAGGCTTTTGATGCTTTCAGAGCTGGACAGACAGAGAGATAGAGACCACCGCAGTGTGCCAGTGACTGCCTCTGATTTAACTTAACTGGTGGAGCGAGACGAGCAGGAATACCGTCTGACACACAAACATACACACAACCACCCCCCTACTCTCTCTCTCTCCCACACACACACACACACACACACTACAATGATGAATGAATTATATTGGGAGTCAGTCAGCTCCGTATTGTCCTAGCCCATCTCCAACAGTCTGCACACACACACAAACAAACACACAATCTTACACAATAGCATCTCTCCTCCGCCTCCTCCCTCCCCTCTCACTTCCTCCTCCCCTCTTCCACCCACCCCCCCTACTCCCCAAGCGCCTCTTCCCTCTCTCTTAATGTCTGCTTTTAATCACTCACTTTCTCTTTCATATGACATTTATTGCTCCTTCTGACAGGTAGAGTTGATTAGAGTGCCGAATCTGGGCCTGTTGCACAATCTTTTGAGGGTGTTCAATTCAGCATCACAGTTTAATTAAGCAGACACACATGTGCATAATCATAGGCAGCACTTTGGTTAATCTTACTTTAATATCTTGACCACTGCTCTTCATCGACCAGCAATCATCTCTCATCCCATGACGGTCCTGTCCCTTGTCCTCCGCACAGCATGAAAGGAATGGCAAGGCTCTGATTGTGATTAGACCTGTCGACACACTGTATTAATAGCTGCCACGAGCTCGCCCTTGGCTCAGATCAGGGTGTATCAGGGGCTAGGAGAGGGGTAAAAGTGGTGGGGTGGAGCCACAGTTGGGTTACTGGTTTTCTTTCACTCCATGCTTCCCAAGAACATTTCCCCTTTTCCAGTGCAATTCAGCTGTCACTCATTTGTCACACTTTTTTTTTTTTTCTAAAGAGGGGCACCTATTGTTGGAATGTGTGACTGTATGTGCATGTGTGTCAAGGTAACGGAGCAGACGACGCCCCATGGTCAAGCTGGCTTTGCAGAGGCTATTTAAATGTGATTGAGGCACTTGCTGATGAGTGTGACAAGTAAAAGCGTACTAGAAAGAATAATTTCATGTGCAATAAAAGAATTTGCTCGCCATGAAAGGGAGGACTTTGAAGACTTAACTGTTGTGTAATCCAGCTGTAATGAGAAAGGATTTCTATTTTTAGCAACTGCAAACATCCATCAGACACAGCTTGATGCTAAAGATATTTGTCTCTCGCTATTCTTTTCTTTCTCGAAGTCTTGACAGGTGTTGAGAAGTGGGTCACATCCTCACCTCTCTGCTGTAGTCCGAAGCCGCTATCGCAACTGCTATGGAGATGGATAGTGATGGATGAGGCAGCATGGCTGTCATCCCGTAAATCCCCTCAGTTTCAGTGTCTGCAGTGTTGACGGTAAAGAAAGCCATCACCTGGGTTAAAGACAAACGAGGAAAGAAAGGAAAAACAAACACTTTGGGCTAAGTGGAGGTCCTGTTTGGTAGCTTTTGCTCACTCAGGTGTGACCTAGTCATTTGAGAATGATCACATATACCAAGCTCTCTATGGCTGACAGACACATTTGGGTCACATTGGGTCAAAAGGCAATCTGGAGTTGTAAAACTTTTTGAAAATACAGAAACATACCGGAGGCCTCATCAGTCTTTATACCTGTCATTTTTCAGGAAGGGCAGGTTGTAGAGAGGAGGCGAGTATCTCACTTTACGTCTGAAACACAGCAACAGAGCCATTTACACCTCTAGGGTATTATGATCAGACTCCATTATGTCTTCAATTACTGTGAACGATAAGAATCATCCATTAGGCGAATGTCATCTTATTGCATATCCTGTCACGGCAGCGAGCATCCGTATGGTATCAAATCGTCCACACGTTCTCGGTCTTACTGCCACAAGAATTATCAGCAATCTATATCTGACTCACGAGACCCCTCAGGAAGTGAGGAGAGAGTTGGGTATCAAGCTCTGAATCTCCAACTGTATTTTCCACAAAGCAAACATCTCTCAGTGGAGACAGGATGTTGTTGCAACACCCCGTACTACAACATTGATTTACACAATTTACATCCAGTACAAGCAGAAACAGATGGCTACGGCTTAAAAATGAAGACCTGGGGAGAGAAGATTAGGTACTTTACATTTTTAAAGTGAATGGGTGGTGTTTATTTCAGGTTGTGGTTAATCTGTTTGCAAAGTAAAACATCATGTCCTGAAAATGAACTCCATGATTCATTCTAAAAAAAAAAACACACGAATAGTCATCCCAAGACTATTTCTAAATTCATGTTGCGCAACATTTAGGAATCTGGTGCAACTAGAATAAAATCTAAGAAATAAGGTCATTTATCATCTAGAAAAACATTGTTGTTGTGTGAATAAGGCCAGAAAGAGGACAAGGCTTCATCTCAAGTGCTCATACCCTGGAGGTGTGATAGTGGGCGATGATCTTTCTAATCAAATCACTCTAACAAGATTAGCTGTGTTAGCACTTAAGCTGTAGTAGAATGAATTGATGACTAATTACTGGTAGCACAGAGCACTGCAGGGAAGGACGGTCCTTTCACACAGGCACTAAAATGCCAAACCATCACACAGCCACCTGCTGAAGAAAGACAATATTCTGCGAGGTCTGAAGTCTGAGCTCTTACTGTTAACTGCTGATAGGTATTGAGTGACAAGAAGCTGAGCTCATCTCTGTTATACCTTTCTAAATATAGGACACATGAAAAAAAAATGGTGGACTTTCAGAGGTGCTGCATGACTTCCATCAAAAAACCCCAAAAAAACTTGCATTAATTGATGCGTAAATTAGTAACAAAGAGCCAAGTTGAATTTTATTAAAATGAAATGATCAAGAACCTTTGCACACATGTTCCTCATTAGTTTCCCTTATTAAAATGCAAGTGTACCTAAACTGACAGACTTTGTACACACTGAGGACACAGCAGATATTTTGACTTGTCATAGCAGGAAAAGTGCAGGTGGAACTAATAACATTAACGATGGCTCTGATCCAGAAATCACTGCAAAGGAATGCAGTTAATGTTATTAGTTACACCTGTGTTTGTCAAAATGTCTGCAGTTAAAAAGATCTGTTCAACTTTACCTTTTAAGGTATTGCCATGGTTTTTAGAAACATCTGTGGGCAGTGGTGGAATGCAACTTAATACATTTACTCAAGTACTGTACTTCAGTACAGTTTTACTTAACTTGGGTATTTCCATTTTATTTTACTTTGTACTTCTACTCTACTACATTTATCTGACAGCTGTGGCTACTTTTCAGATTACTGCACATGTGTAGCTGTGGCTACTTTTCACGTTGTGAGTTGTTAGCAGTTCCAATAAATAAATAATCAAGTAGTTTTAATACTTTAGCTCATAATACTTCTGTACTTTTACAGAAGTAGGATCACTCTTAAGTATGATCTTAATTACAGTGCAAAAGGAGACATCTTGTCATCTTGCCAGCAGTTAAACTTATGAAATTAAATACATCTGCATATTTGATTCTGTAATTTTTAACGAGGGAGAAGAAGGAGATGCCATTTTAACGATTTTTACAAGATAACTGATATTTTCTTTGCGGGAAAACCATAACAGACACAAATTATTATTCAAAGAAGAGTATTTTATATACATCTTAAAACATGTCTGGAGGAAATCTTTAAGTAAAGGACCTGAGTACTTCTTCCACCACTGTCCACGGGGATTTATCTTTCAGAAAAGAAAAAAACATGCTTAGCTCTGTGATGTGAATATAAGGATAATACAAGAGGCACTAACTGGGGCTAGAGCTATGTGAGCAATAATGCTAAGTTGATAAATTTAGCAAAAATACTTTAACTAAACTAGCTTAGGTAAACGTTTTATTTAGTTTCTTCTTCTTATTGACATGAGAAACGATTACAATTTCCTCTCACAAAATGATCATATACGGAATATCAAAATATTCATCTTATGGTTTGCAGAAGAAAGGTAAATAAAACAAAAATAAACAAACTCTGAGCTGGAGGACAGAGTTCATATAAAGATTTTCAACAAAAAACAGGTAGTTTATACAGCCTTTGGATTACAGGAAAATCAAATTGACTCAATGTAGTGTCTGACCTCCTTTGTGAAAACCAAGAAATTCAGCTTTTTACCTTTGAATTTGCTTTTATGAATATGATAATAATTTAGCCAATAAGATTTGTAATATATAGCTTGTAATTGAATATCTTCTAGTATGCTAAACAGTATGTTTCCAAAATATGGCTGTTGATAAAGCTACACGTTATTCCAAAAGAGTCTCACAACAGGACAGCACCAAAAACTCCTGTCAAACCAGCCACCACATTATTTCCTCCTGCGTGTACACGTGTGTTAATGTTTTCCACTTGGAAGAACTGAAAAATGCGTTGACAAAATGTGGTTTGCCATTGCTTTCAAAAAAATACTTTAATTATTGTTCTAAACACCAAATCAATTTCACTGGCTCTGAATTTCCAGAATAATTAACTATGGAATTTTGGGAAAAAATCCTTCAAAATACACTCACCGGCCACCTAGGGACACCTGTGAAATCTAATGCAATCCAATACAACAGGTCTGCCATAAATTCTACATTTACGAAGCTTATAAATTTTCAGTTTTTGTTGATATTGTCAGAAAGGTGATAATTCTTCAGCAGCAGAACTGTTGTATTGGATTGCATTAGTCTGCACAGGTGTTCCTAATAAAGTGGCCAGTGAGTGAATATTATACACTAAAACAAAATGTTCTGCTCAGAAAATTATAAAAAGAAAACTGTCTGTTTCCAATCACTAAGTTCACTTCTGACACATCCTTGACAACCTCAGGTGGCTGCACAAAAACTTACAGAACTTTTCTGAATTTCAATGACATGATACACAAATATGCGGTGGCATATTCAGCATGTTATAAAAAGGAAACTATCTGTTTCCAATCAGTAATTTAACTCAAGGTAAATTTCAAAACATCTCAAGTAAGTGCACAAACAATTTTACTGTAGTAAAAAATTCATGAACACAAACACAATGTGTTCACTTTAAGCGACCTATCTGTTTGTGTTCCCTAAGAGCACATTAACCTTGGATAGCAGAGCATAATAAAATGTGGCCTGTGATATTCCAGCTGCAGTTGCGACTGTCATCTGGGATATTCAAATGACCCAAATGTCATACAGTTTTGACTTGAGTCCAGGAACTCAATTACTCTACTGATAACATTGGAACGTTGTGTGGGTGGTTAAAAGTCATTGTCATCATTGGTTTATTTGAGTAATTGTTGTCTGTTTTCAATCCAAAGTCTAAATTTGTCCTGATGCTTTTGGAACGCCATCAAGACATGCCACTCGGGTTGTTTAAGAGTATGCTCAGTATTGTCATGATGCCATTTCTTTTATTGTAGCCAGTATTTGACAACATTTGTAAACTTCAAATGAACGATACTTGTTATTTGTTCTGTATTTGAATAAATGCCATTGGTCGTGCCATTGTTTCTTCTATTTGTGGTTCTACTCTGAACACCAGATGCCACTCCCACGACCCCTGCACCAAAAATATAATGATCACCAGCACACTACAACGAAACATTTGAAATATAAAAGTAAGATTGAATGAACTAAAACAGTAAGTGAAATCAGGCACTGGAAGCAAATCAAATGAATCACTTAAGATGTAGAGAAGGACACTTTATTTCAGATGGATTCTGTGGCTAAAGATGTGCTTTTTTTATCAAACACTTTCCACAATGAATCGTTCTGCAACTTTTTGTGCAGCTGCCTGGGGTCAGACCGTTTCTTTTCATAATATGATGAATATGATACCTTGTTAATCTGTATAAAAGACGTCAAGGCTCTGTTTATTCAAATTCCACAGTGGATTCTCCAGATTCATAACCTCCTTGGTGAGCCAGTGAAACTGATTTAGCGTTTAGAGCAATAAATATGTATTTTTTCATTCCACTTTCTGTATCAAACTCTAATATTATTAGTTGACTGTAAAGTAAATGAAAGCAAACCACATTTTTTTTCGACGGATCATTCAATTCGTTCAAGTGGAAAAACCTCATTACCGTAATAACGCGAATTTGCGCGCAGAAGGAAATAACGTGGCAGCTGGCTTGACCGCAGTGTACCAAAACAAGTGAACAGCAGTCTCAGGGGAGCTACAACACGAACAACTAATATCTTGGTAAAATCAATAAGTTTGAACGAAACTTCCTTTATTTTGTTATTTATCAGATTACTCACGCGAACCAGAGTTGCTGGAGGTAACACGCTTTAGCTCCAACATGTAGCCTATCCGACACACCTGTGTAGAATATGGCGGTCTATTTAAACTGTCAGTGCGCGCACTCACCTTGCTACAAACGTGCTGCTACTGCTTCTGTTGTTAACACAGCATTTCACAAGTTAACTCGCCTGTGGTTATTGTCATCACTGCTTCTTCAGGACGGATTTGTTCAGGAAAGAAACGTCTTTGGTGCTGCTGTTGTTCCTAAACTCTGCTAAGGTGCTGCTGCTCCACTTCACCAAGGTAGGAACTTGCTGCTTGTGCTGATATAGTATATTGCGAGGTGATATCTTGGCTCTGTTCAGATGGTGTTTGTGTGCATGGCTGACTTACTGCTGGTTGTTTGTGGCCTATGTCTTGGCCTTTGTTGCTGCTGCCCTCTCTACCTGTATGCAGTGTTTGCCATGGTGGCTGCATATGTTGCCCTTGCAGAGCTTGTTTTTCATTCATTACATGTGATTTTGGATGTTTTCATGCAGCTGATTTGCATGTTGATGAATATGAATACTCATGTTTGAGTATTATGAATGTTATTGGCTAAACTGGTGTTGCAGCATGTTTCTGTCAAGGTGGTGGTTGTTGTTGTTGTTTTGGGGATTATAACTCTAATAATAATCTCTATTTATAGAGCACATTTCTAAACCCATGTTACAAAATGCTTTACATAAGGCAACAACTTCAAAACAGGCAGATCATAAAAACAGAAACAAATCATACAGATGACAGCAGATCATAAAAACAAAATAAGCAAATAAAACAAAACCAATTACACTGTTGCCATGCAAAAGGACAGTCAATAACAATCAAGTCAAATCAGGAAAAGCTCTCCAATAAAAGTATGTTTTAAGAAAGGATTTAAAACAGGTCACCGATTTCCTCAGGCAGCCCGTTCCATAGCTTCGGGGCTCTGACTGCAAATGTTCTGTCACCTCTAGTTTTCAGCCGCGTCTCAGGAACAGATAAATGACCTCTGCCCGAGGATCTCAGGTCACGTACTGGCATGTATGTGACTTTTAACGTCATCAATGAAGAGAAATGTCCTCCCCTCCTCCTAGTAACATCTCTGTACTCCCTCATGGCAGGGTTTTACAGCTCTGATCAGACCGGCTGTGATTGGGAACTGCAGCGTGACATCGGGTTGAGTTTCTCCAAAAGTTGACTCTGGATCAACTTTCCGGCCACAGGCTCGTGCGGCACTGCTGTGGCCAAAACCCCCTGCAGCCTGAATGCACTACCCCCATTCAAATGAATGTGAGGACTAGCGTTTTCAGCGCACTGCCTGATTTGGTCTGTACACGGCCTAAGAGGTCACACGAGCCTTAAGAGTCAACAGTAAGATCTTAAAATGAATTCTAAAACATACTGGGAGCCAGTGCAAGGAGGCCAAAACAGGCGTCATATGGTCATTTCTCTTGGATCTTGTTAAAAGTCTGGCAGCTGAGTTCTGTGCAATCTGGAGCCAATTAATAGATTTTTTTGGTTGAGGCAGGTGAACAGGTTGTTGCAATAGTTGAGGTGTGAGGAGATGAAGGTGTGTAAAATGGTCTTTGTGTCATTGAAAGATAAAATAGATCGTACTTTGAAAATATATCTAAGATGATGAAGACTGCACAAGTTTTGTAGGTTGCTTCTCAAAGCTTAAGTTGCTATCAAACCAAACGCCAAGATTCTTTGCATCAGGTTCCAACAGGGAACCAGTAGATGGTAAAATTTGTTTTGCTTTGTGCTGGAAGCCAATTACTACAATCTCTGTTTTGCTTGAGTTAAGTTGCAGAAAATGTTGAGACATCCACCTTTTGACATCACATAGTCATGTAGTGAACTCAACATCAGGATTAGAGACTCTAACGGGCAGGAAGCCTACATCTGCGTGTCATCGGCATAACAATGAAAGGAAATACCGTGTCTATGGATAATATGTCCCAAGGGAAGCATGTACAGAAAAAATAAAATTGGTCCCAAAAGTGACCCCTGAGGGACACCATACTTGACAGGAGCAAACGATGACATGTGGTTATTAATGGAGACACAAAACCTCCTGTTTGAGAGGTATGAAGGGAACCATTTTAAAGCTGTACCAGATATTCCTACCCAGTGCCTCAGCCTGTTTAACAGAATGACGTGTTCGTCTGTGTCAATGACAGAGCTAAGGTCCAGAAGAACAAGCACATCCAGCGTCAGCAGTGATTGAAAGGTTATTGGTCACCCTGAGAGGGGCATACAACCATTAGATGAAGAACTAATAAAAACTGACAGCAGACTGGGCCCAATAGATTCAATGACTTTAAGACATTGTGGGTATTACATCAACTAGACCGGAAGACACTTTCATAGAAGAGAGTATCTCTAAAAGCTCAGACAAGGAAATGGGAGAAAAATGATTAAGTGTTCTGTGGTGGGTGATGGACATTAGAGTATGTGCCATTAGGGGTAACAGAACATCGGATGGACTCTACTTTATCAATGAAGTAAGATAAAAACTTTTCACAGACAGGATCACTTTCAGTTGGAGCACAAGGAGGGGTCGGATTTACCAGCTGATCAACAGTCTTAAATAAAAATATGAAGTTATGCCGATGGGCAGAGATAAATTCAGAGAAGTATTGTGCTCTTGCATTCTTTACCATATTATTGTAGTGGAGTAATAACTCCTTCATAGCCTCATAGTGTACTTGGAGACCTGATTTCTTCCATTTCTGCTCTGCTCTCCTACACTCAGACTTACAGCTACTAATATTATGATTTATCCAAAGCTGCTTTCTTTTTCTAGGCTTTGACCTGACTTTAAGAGGAGCAATTTATTCAATATGGACAGACAGACGGAGTTAAAACAGTCTGTTGGTATGATGGTGCTCAGACAGGAGTGAGCTATGATTATTTAAAAGTGTACAGAACCTTGAGACACTTTGTTCATTAAAAATGTGAGAGCACGTAGGGTGAGGTTGGACAGTGTTAATGCTATATTTCACAGGTAAAAACTATGCATTTATGGTCTGATACAGTGGGAACTCTCACAACCTTGGTGTTAACAAGGTCTAAGGTATGGCCATGGTTATGTGTTGGTCTATAAGTGCACTGTTCAAGGTTAAAACATGTAATGATGTATAAAATATCAGCAGTGTGAATGTTTGAGGAGTAATCAACATGGATGTTAAAATCACCACATTTAGAGGATGCAAACATTAGGTATTGTAACTGTCTTGCAAACAGCCCATTTGAATCTGCTTCTGTTCTGTTATATCAAGCTAAACATGGCTTTTGTCACACATTTAGTAAGAAACATCACATTTTCAACACACACCCCACATTCCAATTGAGTGAGTTTGTGACCACTTGCTTTTTTTCCCCCCTCCTATCATAATTTCAACCACTGACCTCCTGTTTTGTGGTTTATGCTGCTGCTCAGCTCTAGTTATCTGTACCTTAATCTTACATCCATGTCCTATACTGCTTATCTGTGCTGCATGACATTCTTGAGAACAAATTGCATCTATCCAATTTGTTGCTCTGCTCTTCTACTGTGCTGCTTAAACTGTGCTTTCAAACGGCTGCAAAAAGTCGCTACTACTCTTGCTGCTCATTTAGCTTTCTATAAGTCCAGCCTTCCCCTTTTGAGGAAAGTTTATTATCGTTGCTCCGCTATCCCTGCTGTGCTGAACTTGGTGAACGTTTGTGGTGAGTGACAAGGTCAGAGTCGTCTAGATGTCAAATATCAACTCTAATCTGTATTTGTACACCAAGTATTACATTTTGGAGCATATAAATAACCGGTATTACTGAAGACAGGCAGACTTTTCCTTAAAACTGTTAACGCTTTAATGTTTTGAGTATGGTATTTATTGATACATTCTTGTTAAGTGAAGACAAACTTGCTCACATAGAAATAGATGTAAATTAAGGCATTTATCAGCTTAATTAGACACCTAATTAACATAAATGCTTATGTTTAAAATATTGCAGTAATTATGGTGTTACATTAAGAACATACAAGCCTCTTGTTTAAGACTGATGTTCATCGGGGAAGCCTAGTAGTTCACTTGACAGTGGCATATACTAACTGATTTGCATTTGGTCTGGGGGTGTTAAAGGCTATAATATATAATCCTGATGGTGTTTTTATAGTGTAGATAATGTGACAGGAAGGCTGGACTCCAGTAAGCCACCAGGACACCTTATAACATGTATTTCATCTAACGGAAACTCAGATAGACATAACAAACATCCATCTACACAGAGCTAATTCCTGGGCTCCTGACACTTCTACACATCCAGCTCTACTTACATCACCCCCGGATGGGCCACAAGGGACCCGTCCAATGTGACTTTAACAAACCTTTTATTTTCTCAGTGTGCTGTATAGGTGTCAGGGACACTTCTAGCACCATCCCACAGATGCAGCCAAGGCTCAGAAAATATTTACTGCATCTCTCACACTGAATGGACCTGCCTTGTTAGGGTTGTTGCCTGCGTGACTCAAAAAACTGTGCTCGTGTGAGAGGACAAAAGTGACGTAGACAAAGAGTAACAGAACAGAAAGTGTGTTTTGCCTCATCAGCTGCGTTTTTTGGTTTTTTGTAAGGAGTCAGTAATATGTGTACAACCTGTATACACACTGGTTTTTGACTGACCTTTGCCCTTGACTTTTCAATTTCTGCTTAACGTCACGGAAATCACTGACCCAGAGGTTGACCCAGGAGATGTAAAATTATGTGACCGCCACACTCCTCTAGATTGGAGTGAAAGAGCAGATATATCAAAGACAACAAATCTTTTGCACAAACAGGAAGCGTCCAAGAGACTGGGGGGTGGTGGGGTGGTGGGAAGGCCTTTAACAGGCCTCTAAGAGCCACATTGTTTAGGTCTGGGCTCCCCAAGGTTGCCTTTTTACATCTGCACACAGGGAGGGATGGGAAAATACTGAAGGGGATGCTGAGGGAGGTTTGCTAGTTCCTCTTAAGTGTAACCTCTCGCATGAATATTTTAGGCACTTTATTAGATCTGTTCAAGATAAAAAAAGGCATTTGTGTACTTCCTTCCAGTCCTGTGAGGTTTATCAGGATGACATTTGAATTCAATAAAACAGTGAGCTGTCATGCAGACATGTTTTGCCAGCTTCCTTAAGGTGCTTTCTGTTCAGCCGAAGGAGCATTACAGACTAATGGAGGAGGAGGAAGAAGTAATGTTGCCTTCAAGCAAGGAAGTGAGTGTCTTGCACTCGAGGTTTGATTCTCTTTATGAAAGAGATTTGTCATTAAGACATCTTGGGCACAGATTGTAGTAGCGTAAACAAATAAATTTGTCTGTTATTTCATTCTGTAGTCTGCTGTTTTCTGATCGTTTCACTCGTCAGCAGTGGAAGAGCAAACTCTGTCAGTAAAATGCTCACTTTCATTTTTACTGCTCTTACACTCCTATTGTCCTATTGTATGGTTGTACGCTCTTTTGCTGTATGCTCTTTTGCTGATACTATGTGTTCCTGGAGTCAGCACATGTACATTTTTGGTGTGTGTATATATGCATATGCCCATGTCTTTTATGTGAATTCGTGTGAGTGTGTAAGACAGAGACTTTGCACGCACACAATGGCACACTAAGTGTCTGGAACCAGTTCTTATCCCCAGCCAGCCTTTCCTTATGTAAACAGCATGTGAACAGCATTGAGTTTTCTTTCTCACCCATTGCCCTCTCTCTTCTAAAAGAGCCACAACCATGTCATGGAATATAACCATGGCGCTATTGAAAGACAACCCCAGTTAGATGCCAGAATAAAACTAATAATAAATAACATGTTGAAATTCATGTTCTACAGTGTATGATACTATCTCAGCTTGTACCTACTTCCACTTATACCCCCTCCAACCAAGCCATTATTTTCTGGGTCTGCTGGAGAGTTTTGGTTCAGCTGAGTCAATAGCCCTGGGGGGCCCTCCAGATCGTATAAACACACCCGTCCTCCGGGAAGAGGGTGACTCGCGCCATGCTGGCGATGTTTTGTCATGTCCTCATCTCTGTAGTAACAAACAGATTAGTCTTTTGACAGATGTGTTTGAAGGAAATGGTTCACTCTTTGATGACCCCGTCATGTTACAAATAAACAGGTTTTCTTTTGCCATAACATGACTTATAATTGTACATTATATATTATAAGTATTTGAAACAAATCATGGTTTCTGGTTACAAAAGAGTACCCATAATATCTATGGAATCCACTTTTCCACTCTCCAATCATATGCTTAATGTTTCAAACTAGAGCTGCAAGTAACAATTATTTTCACTATTGATTAATCTGTCGATTAATCATTTAGTTGTTTGGTCTTTAAAATGTCAGAAAATGATGAAAAATCACTCTTTCCCAAAGCCCAAGATGCAACCTAAAATGTCTTGTTTTGTCCTGACCAACAGTTCACAACCCAAACCAGAAAATATTCACATTTTAGGAAGCGGGAACAAGAGAATTTTGTTATTCTTTCTTAAAAAAAACGACTCAATGATTGATCAGTTATTCAAAATAGTTGGCAATTAATTTTCTGTCGATTGACTAATCAATTAATCAACTAATCATTGCAGCTAAGTTTCAAACATTTTTCTATTTTCTCAACATGGTTAAACTTCTCAATCTGAATCCTCACGCACAAACCTGTGGGGCTTCTGAGAAGACATGTGCGTTAGTTTGTACATGTTAGGCCATCTGTTTCTTGCTCTTCCACTGATCAGGAGCACTACTCTGTCCCTGCAAATTCATGGTAATTATGTATAAATATACAGTCAGTAGTTTAATTAATATAGGACTGATTCTTAGTCCATTAAAATTCCTCAATAAATCAGATACATAAACAATTAAATTGCATGTACTCTTCAGAAAATTGGCAAGATTGTTACCCCCCTGAAGTAGGGGGCGTTTCAGGAGGATGAATTTTTTGCTAGTTTGAGCTCATATAATCTGGTTGATTATAAATTAGGACCAGTATCATCATTGGCAATAATATCATAACATATTGTGTCATTGCTGAGAACCTTGGTGACCTCTACAGGCACCTACTTTGCAATTTAGAGTCTGTGTTTTGGGTTTGTGGGAAACATTTGTTTTGAGAAACACATGCAATAATGATACCATTCAAAAATTTTTTCTTTGTTTTCTCGGTAATAATAGCAACCGTTCACCACTAATATTATGATGATGTTATCTTGGGCGTAGTATCCTGTTGAAATGTTTGGCTAATCTCAAGCAGAGAATTCTTTCTGTGATAATACAAGTTAACATTATGGTACAAGTCAGTGGTGACGTGATTATAAAGACGCAATGTCATAGTGAGTTAATAACTGGTTTTTGCCCAAGTTTGAAATACATTACACTTGTCATGTAGTTGCAGCTCTTACTGTCCGCTGATGGGAGAAGATAATGGGAATTACACAAAGCTGTGGGGACTATCAGTCTAGTTTTAGAGGTAGAAAAGGGAGAGCAAGCGTCCTAAGAGAAACAGAGATACTTGAATGTCTGTTATTAATATGCCGTGATGGATATTTTTGTCAATAGTTGGAGGAACCGTGGAGAAGAGTGGATGGAAATCTATAAACATCAGAGAAGAACAAGAACAAGAGGCCATTTGATTATTGCCTTAAATGAAAACCTAGATTATGACTCAGCCCCCATAGTTTGTACAGTAATGAATTCAGTAGAGGTTCGACTAATACATTTTCCTGTAACTCTCTCCCAGATCTTAATCCCCTGTGTGTTATATGCACTATAAACGGAGGCAATAACCTCTTTTGACATTAATATACCATGTTGCTGTAACATCATTTTTAGCTGAGCTCTACGACTGACATTAAGTTCAGACAACATTTTACAATCTGAAAACCAGACTTGCATCTTCGTCATTAGGTTCCTGGATGTTTGCTGCATAATCTGGGACACTGAGTTCACTTGACCTAAAGCACGCAATAGGTCAAGAACTTTGTTCCAGCCAACTCAAAACAGTTCTCTGTCCATCCATCCAGTCCTGTTTTGTGAACTGGTCTGCAGATAACGGGCATGTTAGAAAATACAGTACATATGTTTAGTCATGTCAGTTTTAATTCCTATGATATGGAGATTCAATAGTGTGATTTCCTGATGTGTCTGCCTACTTTTTCTACTGGAGACAAGAAGTTTCTGTAAGGCTTCGGCTGTCCATTCCCATCATTTCTGCTGAGGTGGCCTTGCTTGTCTTGGCCCTGTTTTTAAAGGAGTGCCAGTAAGTGGATGGCACCAAGGTCTTGTAATCAGCAAGTCCCTGGGAAGGAGGCACTCATGCTGGTTTCTAATTTGTTTTCTGTTCTGTTGTTTGTATTTGGATACTTGTAGACAGTGAAATGACAGTTGGAACATATTTAGCTTCTTCAATATGACGTATTTCCAAGTGAATAAATGGATTCAGACTATGTGGGCATGGGGTAATTTCAGGAGAGATGTGAGCATATTGTTCAGAGATTTTATTTGATTGCTCGAAAATCAGAGTAACATGGAGTCTCTGGAGAACAGCGAGAACTGGATACTAACCTTTAGTGAGTTGTAGAGGACTATTGGCTTCCACCAGGACCTTCCTCACCTGCATTTTTGGATCAGAAGGTGAGCCACGTAGACCACAACCATGACGGCATTTTGGAAATGTAAATAAGGTTGTTTTTGAGGGAATGGCAGTGTTGGCAGTTCAGTCAGTCTACCCACCACTTTGGTGCTACTGGGTGGATAAGTGCAATGAAATGTGGTACACATATCCAAAGCTTTAAAAGTAAGAGTGCTATTTAATCAAATTCCCAGATATTTATTATACTGGACAACTTCAATTTAAGTATCATTATGTGTGTAGAGATGGAGTTATATGATAAATCATGCACTCCAGATGAAATAAATCACATGTACATATCGTCTAAACAAAGTAAAACCCCAGTTATTGCTAAACATATTGGATTATGTCCGGTGCTTTTGATGAACAACTTGGTCAAAGGTTGGGAATAAAGCCAAGGAATTCCACAACTAGAGCCAAAATTACCGAGTGTGTTTTCAGTGGCAACAACCACTTTTTTCCACCTCAACTGACAAATGCATCATGGCAGCATGGCTAATATAAAAGCAGGGACACTCTAATATATTTCATGTATTAAAATAGAAATTAAATATATTAGAATGTCCCTGGAAAAAATGTTTCCAATATTCGATCACAAATAGACAGTGTCTTTTCATATCCTTGCACTCAGTGGTATTAACCTTAAAAGGACGAGATATTCCACTTATTGATACTTCGGCTGGCTCTATTAAACATAATCTCATCAAATAATTACATTATATGTAAATCACTTTTCTCAGCAGCAACTTATAACAGTAGGTGCACAATAGTTCAAGGCTCCTAAATTGGTCATAGATGCATGTACTTTTCCCCTGATAATCAGAGGCATTCAGTGGCCTCTTGGGTGCTTGTACTGTGTGTTTCTGAGGTCAGTTCACCCCTGCTGAGAGAGCTGGAGTGGATGGGAGGAGGAGTAGAGCTAGAGGAAATAACACAGCAGCGGGGTATCTCATGCCAATCAACATACAGCAAAGTGAGAAACATTAGCCAGAAGACTGATGCTTACCGATTTCCCAAGCCTTTGTGGGTTGATGTTTTTACCCTTGAGAGGAGAGAGTGGTTGGCTTGCAGTCTCAGTAGGGTTAGGCCTTGGTTCCATGGGTATTTTGTGCTGCATACTGTAGTTTATCCTCTCATGGTCTCTCTCGCTCTGTCTCATGGACAGAGTTTAGTTCCCATAACTGAGTGTGCTTTGTGTGAGGTCTCTCCTAGTAATCAGAATTAAATCTATAAGTAAACGAGCATCTTATTTTCTGCTTCGTATGTGTATTGTTGCTGTTAATATTGCATTTAACACAGTCAAAGGACAGACTTGACATCCAGGGTCAAGAGTACTCCCACTCCGTGTTGGCATGAAGAGGCGACTCACCACGAGGCAACTCCTAATGAAATCCCTTCCGGGGAGCTTTGTAAATATTTTCATCCTCTCCCTTGGCCCGCTGATAGTCTAATTCCACTCACTTTCCTAATTAATCACTGACGAGTGGGGAGAGGCGGCTGCGACGGGAGGAACTGGATAAGTGGACACATGGCTGTTGTTGGAAACTGTCTACATCAACACCCTGTATGCAACTCTATCCTTGTCCTCTGTTCACACACAACACATCCAAGCACATGTTTGCACAGGCAGGTAAAAATAGCCTTCATGTGTATTCAACAGTATTGGTGGCGAGGCGTTTTTTTTATATATAAATAATGCAGAAATTCCTCTTAGAGCTAAATTAATTAATTCAATCAATTAATCCATTAGTCAACTGACAGAAAGTTCGGCAACTTGTGATAGTTGATTGATAATTTAAGTAATTTTTCAGGCAAATAGGCCAAACATTACCTAGTTCCAGCCTTTAAAAGGGTTTCCTCTTTTTCCTGTCTTTTGTGAAAACTGAATATCTTTGGTTTTTGGACTCTTGATTGGACAAATCAAGCAATCTGAAAAGACGAAACCTCAGGGTTTAAGGATGTGTGATGGCCATTTTTCACTATTTTCTGACATTTTATAGAGCAAATGATGAATCAAGAAAATAATTGGTAGACTAAATAATCATTAATTGCATCCCTAATTCCACTTTATAGCTAACAAAGCATTCATAAACAGAAAATCATGCGATCTGTATTGCATCAGATTACTCGTAACATTAATGTTTTCTATCAAATTTGTCTTTGTTGCACCGTCAAATCTACATAAAGCACGACTGATGATGTATGGCAGTGAAAAGCTTTAAAGGAGATGTTCTAGAAGCAGATCAGTGGAAAAGGTGACATTTAACATCAAAAACACCAACAAAATAAAGGACAAAAATGAGACTGTGAAATTGAGCAAAAGTTAAAATTGAAGAGAGGGGAAAAAAAACAACAGCTAAAACTTTCAGCAAACTGCCACCTACCCCCAAACTAGTACCAGTGACTGTTCTTTTACCCTCTCAGACTCCCCTAACTAGAACCTAACATCTGCTCAGGTTACCATAAGATGAGCTGGCGAGACACAAAGCCTTCAAAGAATATAGAATAACCAACATTGATATGAAGTTACTGTTGCTGCTGACAGCAATTTGGCAATTGGCACATTACTGACAGCCATGAATGCACCAACTTGAGTGCCTAGTCTCTCACTGCAGAATGTTTAATGTTGCACACCTGTTTTCATTATCACTGATTTAAGCGGATCTCCCCTAACATCGCAAAATAACCACACAAAACAAAACAACAACATACATTATCACAGCAGGGCTGAGACCCTTCAACAGAACATAGCCTTGTGAAGCAGAAACTAAACAACTCAAAGAAACGTGTGTTCTGTTATTTGTGTAACCTGACTGACAATTTAAAAGATAAAACACTGGAGTGAAATGAACAATTTAACACAAATGTTAACGATGGAAAACTGGGTTCAGTGAAAAGCGAATGAGCAGCGTTTTCAGTCTTATTGGATTAAATCTTTAACGACCTCATTGATGTCCTAATTTGAAACACTTTGAGATCAATATAGATGAATCCTCATTAATTAAGTAGTGACTTTAAGATGCTGGTAATGGTCAAATAATATGCAAGATTGGTGTTCACGCTTTTGCACTTGAACACCTTCTGCAGAATGAAAGTGTCATGAGTGCGTAAAGTGAAACTGTATATTTTTACTTTGCCTCTGGATGAGCAGTGGGTGTGGGCCTATTTTACACCATATCACATTTTTAAATGTCTTTATTGTTATGCAGTGATTATTTGTACAGGACATCATCAAAAATGCATTTATAGCATATTTAAAATAGTCTCAACAGCCAATTATCACCACAATCAGCTTCTTATAACCTCACATAGGAGAAATATGACTCTATTATAAGATGGTGCTTTGATAAAGATTTATCTCTAGCAGGGGATTTGGCAGAACTATGAAAAATATTACGAAACTACATGCTGACACAGTTTTCCAGATTTTTTTTTTTTATTGCAAAAGATGAATCATTGCACTCTTAATTGAAAATAATACACTGCCTTTGTACAGATATATATACTTGGACTCAACTCTGCACAGCATATAAATACACACACCCACACATATAATCCATCTTTGACAGGTGAGATGCACCAGTCATGCTGAGCAAACTGCTGAATCTGTCTTTCTTCCAAACTTTTGCGGAGCTTTAACTCCTTCTGTCATCCCGCTTATTTGAAAAGCATTACTCACTGATGGCAGTAATACTGATTGATGAAGTTTAGTTTCCACATGAGCCTTCAGTCAGTTACTTGGAGTCAGCCAAACCACTAATGAATACCATGTCGGTCTTCATCATACCTGAAGGAAACTGCTCATCTTATTTTCATAATTCCTAGCGTCCTTGTTGAATGGGAATTCTATCTCGCTTTATCTGAAATGGTTTAGAAATCAGTATTTCACATTTTAAGTAATCTATGAAAAGTTGCAAGCGAGTGTCACACCTTTTTTTTGTAGTGTAAAACACCAAATTTGACGGTAATAGGGCACATTTGTATATACAAACACATGCTAAACAGACATCAAAGCTAATAGGTTCCCTGAGACATGTCCATCATGTTTATTTAATCACTTCTGATGGGCTTTGGTGATGCAGGCAGATATTGGTCTCAGAGCTAGCGCAGTGCAAATCAGGTTAGCTCTTACACTGAATGTGGAGGAGGCCTGCAAATCTGGCCCCTGTTCCATTTCCCCTGGCTGCATTACCCACTTCTAACAAAGTTACAGCACACTTCTCATTTTTCATTGGATTAAAAGGGCCATATAGATTTGGACATGAGACACCACGGTCCATCAATCCCCAAGTGTATCTGCCCTACTGTGCAGATCATCGCACACGCACATACACACCTTTCTCTCCCTCTATCTCTCTTTCACGCTCTCTTTGTCGCTTTTTCTTCATATCTGGGTTCAGTTTGTCACTGACCTCCCTCATAACAGACACTGCTCATTAGCCTTTTGGCTCTGTCGCTTGCTTAATTATATCAGAATAAGGGCAACAGCGCTAACAATGACCGTTTACAATGACTCAGACCCATTAAAGGCTATAACAAGGCAGACAATGGAAAGTAAAGCCGCTGATAAATTTGTAAATTATGTTTTTGTGGTGTTTTTGTCTGGAGTTTGTGCACTGTGGATCCTTCGACTAAAGCATGTTGATCAAACATTAACAGAAGAATGAGCATGATATGTGATTTAACAAATTTATTTATTTATAATTGTCATTTATGTTTGCACTTGCATGTTGACCAAAGAGACTGTTGTATTATTTTTACTTCCCAGGGGGCTGGTTGTGTAACATCTTCATCCAGAGAGCTTTAGTCAAGTTTGCAAGAAACCATTTTGCCTTCAGCCATTTTTACACCATCGTACAGTATAATTCCTTGTTTAAAATCTAGTCACCCATTGTTTTCAATCATATCTGCTTTGTTGAGAGGACACACATTAGACTGAGACTGAATAGTTCATCAAATAAACAGCTGTAAACCAAAGTCGGAGTCAAAAAAAGTATCAAACGTCTTTTAAGATCACATTCACTCTTTCCACAACAGCAAAACTCAACTGATCCTCTACACATACTGTGCATTCAAACAAGGTAGTTGAACTTAAATCAAATTCTGTTATTCTTCCTCTCTGGGTCATTTCCTCTTTCTCTACATCTGTTTCATATTATTTATAGCATAAGTTACACTCCCCAGGGCAAATTACTTTGAGGGGACCCTCAATAATTGCATTCGAGTGACATTTGAGGGACATCTTCCTATATTTCTCTCAGCAACTGACGTTTAGATTTTGTTATCATGACCTCTGCGTTTAGTCTAGGACATATGTGAATGATTCAGGAGAAGTTGTCTCCCTCCACGGTAAAGTTGGGCTCCCTGGACATCATTTACAAGGTTCAGTATGTTTGAGAGAAGCAGTTTCCCATGCCTGTTTCCCATGCAGGTTGTGCAATTCAGTTTGTAGAAAGGAAACATGGGGGTTTGGAGATATACTTCTCATGCTCCCAACAGGTTGCCAAATGACAAACTGAGAATTGTAAATAAGGCTGAATGCAAGTCAGTATGATGAGTGTTTTTTAATGATCTCTTATTGGGTTTTATGTATGTATGTGTATGGTCTTCTTAGGCACACTTCATCCTTTTTGGTATGTTCCTGATTCTGTAACTGTATACAGTCAGAAAACCATTACACAATACAAAGGCTGGAGGGAACTGAGGAAGGTAGAAATAACTGAGTTAAAGAAGGAATTATGGAATTAAGAAAGGGAGGACAGACTTAAGAAATGAATAAAATATAAAATAAAGTACGGACATTTAAAAAAACAATCAAGGAATTAAGAATGGATTGAAGAAATTAAAAAATAAATTATGGAAGAAGCATATCTAAGAACTAAAGAAGAAGGGGGAGGAAGAAAGGACAAAAATAAAGAACAAGAGAAGATGACAAAGGAAGGCGAAGGAAGGGCACGAAGAAATGAGGAAGGAAGGTAACAAGGGAGGAAGGAAGGAATTAGGTAAGGAAGGAAAGAATTAATTAAGGAAAGAAACAAGGAAGTAAGAAGGAATTAAACAAAGAAGTAAAAGGAAATGAAGGAAGGAATTAAGTAAGGAAGGAAAGAAGGACTTAAGTAAGGAAGGAAGGAATTAAGTAAAGAAGGAAGGAAGCAAGGGATTTGGGAATTAAGCAATAAAGGACACCATTCAAAAATAAATAAAAGCAATGCAAATGATCCAACATCACTTTATTGTACTTCTCGTCAACATTGTTGCTTTGATTTACCGTTATTTCTCAAACATGGATTTTATATTGTCCACCTATCGTGCCATCACCTGTGTGTTGATTACTGGACTATTTCAGTACGCTGAATCTGTCTAGGTACCATACACGATTGTGTTATGTTTGGGGTTACTTTTTCATGGCTTGGCTAAATATTTAAAAGACGGTGTCAAAAACTGTCAAACACTGTTGTAACACTCTACCTTTACCTTGATATATTCCATAATGTAACACCAGGGAGGCCATCTGCTCAGACCGTGCACACAATAATAAAGAGGACTCTGACGTCATCTAAAGGCCTTTAAAGTCAGGCACATGAAAGGGCTGTACTGTACCATATTTCCGAAGCTTTACATCCATCAGGCCACTCATCTGGCGCCCACTGACTCACAGAAACAAAGGCAGGCAGGTCGTTAACTGTGTGTAACCGTACCAGGCCATGCTGATGTCACTGCAGAGGAAGTATACCACAGCTCATCAACACAAAAACACTGTTCCTAGAAAATGCAGGTTATCTGCTGTTTTATGAGTGGGCAGTACAGGCTACTAGATCACTTCCAGTCACAGCTAGCACTCTGTTGTGCTTCCACTGATAAGATTTGTAATTTTCCACACTTCCCACAGTGCGCCCAGTTTAACACAGGACACTACTTTGTTTTCTGCTTACGTGAGGAGAGATTAAACTTGCTTGTCTTCTCTGTTTGTATGAGCAATATCCACATCACACAGCGTACATAGCTTGACAAAATGCATTTTTAAATTTGATTTTGTTGTATTAAATGATTTGTTTTTCAAAGTTGAGAGCAGCAATATATAATGCTGAAGTAAAATGAACCAGTCCCACTCATCTCCACTTGTCTCTTGTATGAGGTCCTTGCCATGTCTCAACTCTGCCCCATTGTGGACACATGAATGAACAGCTGAGTGAGGCGGCCTCTAAATTTCAGTGTTTACTGGTGTGACTTCACTGAACTCTTTCTTCTCACGGACTCTTCTCAGTTAAGTATGCAGCACCCTCCTTCTCTCTCCTTCTCTATCTTGTGTATCTCTTATTTTCTTTGGAAATGAGTAAATAATGGTCTTTGGCATGTTTAAAACAGCTGCTCTTCAGGGGTAATTTTGGTGTAATCATTAAAGTATTTTCTTCAACATTGTAATATAGTACAACAATCACAAGCCTACTGGGTTTTTGCCCAGATTATGACAGCCATAATCATTTATTGCAAGTAAACATTTAGGTTATTTTGGCTTATTTGATATACATCAATATGAGAAATCAATACAAAACTTATAGGAAAGCTCTTCATCCAAAGTTAGGCCATGAGAGCAGCAAACATGCAAGAAGGCAGACATTGGATTTAAATTGGATGGGTGCCATCTTGTGGTTTTCGGTCTCAACTACACACAAAGATCCATTTTTAAAAGGACAATTTAATGAACCGAAGAAACCAAACCTATTCCAGTTCAACATTAATATAGTTAGAGATTTTTCCCAAGACAAAGTTAAAGCAGCTGCAGTCCCTTGTTTAATGTTTACTATGATTGAACATTTTGCTTTTATTGGATGGTTATCAGTAGGAAGATGGGAATGATGAGAGAAATGCAAGGTCCTTTTTATAAGCCAAATGTAAACCCAGTGCTTTGAGAAAAATGCAATCTGAACCACCAGGACACCATAAAACTTTTCTAAAGGCCTCTGTCATATTGAGGTTTTTGCCACCAGTAGTTCAGACTCTCTCTGACCTTTTTTATATTTATTATTACTCCCTTTTTTTTTTGTCATTTGAGAACTCATCCCCTTTCACATGCTCTTTACATGTGCTGAGTTTTCTTCTCATTTAACTCCTTTTTTTAACTTTTCTGCTTCATGAAATTTCTCAAACGTGGAACTTATGGTGACATGTGGTGACATACACATGACCTCCTCCTTTATGTGTTCAGTTTAAGATGCTCAGCAATAAAATAGCATCTAAATCACTGGAAGCGCATTCAGTGATAACTATTAAGTATGACCACACCAGCGGAGTTCAATTGATGTGCTGTAACATGCAATTACCGGCTGAATGTTTGCTCCCATGGTGAGAAGTTAGGGATGCTAAGTCTGTGCCTGCACACCAAGCACATCAACTAGCTAGCCTTGGGCAAAGGAAGCAAACATGCTGGAGTATTTGAGTCAGTTTGCATCCCTAATGTCAGAACAAAACGGTAGCCCCGGCGGTAACAATCAACGCTTTACTTGTTTATTTATTTCTGTATTTTTGCCCCCTTCTAATCTCCTGTTCCCGAATTAATTACTCAATTAGCATAGTAAATTAGCGAAACAATTATGATGCATGGAAAACTTCCAGCACACACCATCACAGCCAGTCTGGATAAATTTAGTGAAGTGAGGAGGGGGGGGGGAAAATAGAAGGGGAACAAAAGCAGGCAGGGTGGCTTGGAAACTGAAGCCAGAGAATTAGAGAGTTTGTAGTGAAATAAAACATTTGATATGAAACATGTGATACCCTCCCCTCAGTGTGAGACGTAATAAACATAGCAGTGCAAATTTATTAGCAATGTATAAAAGTAGCAATTAATTAATTCTTCATGCTCCTTAGAAGGTTGCATGGAGTGCACATGGAATTAAATGCTCTCCATTTTATTTCCCCTGCTTGCGCACACACAGACACACACACACTAATTCTTTAACCTGATAAAGGAAAGCTGGTTTCAGAAATCATGTTACATCTAAAAGCCAACGGATTGTACAGTAAAAGCACTGTGTGTGCTTTAAAACATAAATCAGTCATCAGTACACCATGCGGCAGTCTTTAAGTTTAAAGATGTAAATTCTACTCAAGAGAATAGATTTGTCATTTCTTCTCTACTTTTGCTTTTTATTGGCCCCCAAAACCATATGAGATTCATCCTGGATTTATGCCCACTGTACACAGAACTGCTGTTGCTGTCTTTGAAAAAGCTGCTGGAACTTTTCATCCAGGTGACTGGTTTAGCGCCGTCAACTTTTTTTTGAGTAGCTTCTCTTTTTCAAGGAGCTGTGACATTTTTGCCCTTGCCATCCTCTGCCATGCCACGACTTTAAAATTTGGAAAAAAAACAGTTCAGAGTTCAAGAGATGCCAGCTGCCGTTCCTCTGTGGTTCAGTGTCTTCTGTGTTATCATGGAAATGTGCCCTTACTGGGTTGTTTCTATGGGAACATCAAGGTGAAAGAGATATTTTGGGAAAGTTGCACACTGTGGAAATCCAGCTGATTGTACACATGCTTATGACTGACATTGAGCTTTTGTTTGTATGTGTGTACTATGGGAGGGCTGTATTTAGGTATATCAGTGGCAGCTCTGGTGTTTATTTTGACCTCCTGACTAGGACAAAAATAGTGCTTGACTGTAGGCTGCTTGGACTGTTCTCCTGGTCTATACACAGCGATTATACTCTAATTCAGTTACCAGTAATGTAAAACTAAATGACCTTTTTTCGTCATTTACCAAAACTTTAAGACTACTTCTAGAAGTTGCAGTGTTCATTTCACTTCACCGTACCCGACAATATGAGAATTAGTGGATAGAACAGACAATATACTGACAGTTTTGAGACAATTCAAGAGATTAGCAGGGGTTTGGTTGAAAATATAAAGCTTCTTGTGAGAGGTGTACCTGGGGAAAAGCCACGGGATCATTAAAAGCAAAAGGGGTCATATGATCCCCAACTCATTCTCAGCTGATATGAGCTTTAGATTCAGAGTGATTCAGCCTGATTCTCCTCCAGCAGGACAGGTAGCCTCAATTACACAAATTACCAATTATGCAAATAGTTTTGAAAATGTATATTATGTTTTCACTGAACATGTAAGTTTCAGGCAGGTGTGGAAAGGTGGCGTCACAAATTTCCATTGGCATGCTCCCAGTGGCATAAGTTCCTCGTGAATATCACATACCTCATTACGCTTCACTCAGTTTAGGTTCAATGTGTAATTAGTTTAATGAGTGTTGTCCACTGAGAGTACTGTGGAGGGACCCATCTCCTAAACTAATGTATTTGCATGACAATATGAGAGGCGAGCAGATTGCACATCATAGTCTAACAGTAGGCTGCTCTCCTATGTGTAATAAGAGATCAAAAAGTCACTGGTGGCTGCAGAGAGTGGACTGACGTTACGTACCAGACAGCTCTCTTCGTTTTAATTGCATTACATTGGTTTGGCAAATATCTGCTTTAATTTGTCCAAGTTTGTTTTTTCTCTTCTTTCATTTATCTTTTTTCCGAGGCCGATGCAATCTGTTCTGTCTTGTCATGTAAATAAAAGCTGCAACTTGAATAGATTAAATTAAATTCAAAGCATCCCACTGGTTGCCTGGCAGCTACATCAAATGGCTGAAACAAGAACCTCTGTTATATTTTCATTTTGTTGTTGTGTATTATTTAAGAGCTTAAAGCCACTCTAGGGATAAAAGACAGTTCAGTGGAAGCCAGTGGCCGAAGTGAAGGATAAATTAAATGATGTTGATGAACAAAGGCGTAGGAAGTATGCTACATCCTTGCATAATAGTCCAATATAATCAAATATTTTCAAAGGTTTTAATGCAGTATAAATATGATATTATGTGTGACAGAGAGAAAGCAAGAATATATTTATAGTTATAGGATTATTTGCAAATAATAGTGGACTTATTACAGTGTCTTCTTGAATCAACCTGATGATTTGACAGTGGTGAAGCTTCAGATTCCTGCACAGATCAGTTCAAAACAGTATGACAAGTTGTGTATATTTAAAAACTAAATACAAAAAAATCCCCTCAATTAAAAATGACTACAAACAGTCTTATAGCTGAAAAGAGACAGGCTGTTACACTTTAATTCAAAACCCATCTATCTCGCTAAACTGTGCTTTCCGCTCGAGATTGCAAATTCATTGGTCTCCTCTCGCTTCTTCTTCTTCTTCTTTTTTTTTTATGAGGAAAGTCAGCAGTCGGAACGTCACCAGTCTTCGCCTGTCAAGGCTGTCACAGCTGGACTCCGCTTGTGAGTTGATTAAAATAGGAGAGTCCATAGCTAATTAAAAAGCTCTTCCCTTTTTAATGTGAGAGTGTTAAATAAAGGAGCGGGAGAGGGGATATAAACAGCCTCCTGACAGATCGTTCATTTTCAGAAACTCCAGGCTCCCTGTTGGCTTGAGCAGAGTGTGTGAGGAGAGTGTTGATTTGGAGTGGAAATGCAGTGTCAAAGGTCACCTTTATGGAGTCACTGCGTCATCCTTTAATTGAGTGTCTGTCCTGGGCATCTCTAGTGCGTAAAAGTTTATTTTGTGATTCCATTTTAGCTTCTGACATTATAATAATGTTATTGTTTCTCCTACCCACAGTGAAGATGGGAAAAGAGGTAAAAGAACAGCCTTCCTGGCTGCATTTCCTCTCCTGGCTCAAAGGGCAGGTAAAGTCTTTAGCCTGAATTTTGTGTTTATTTTACGAGCACCTCCCGCTGCTGCAGCTGCTGCTGCTGCTGCTGCTGGTTAGAGCTCCCCCTGGAGGTGGAGATGATGGGGTGGATGGGGAAGGGAGGGGTGGGCATGGAGTGTTTTCTAGGTTAGAGTTACAGTATTCCTGGTCTCTGGTCTTACTTTTCCACTGTGGTAACTCCCTCCCTCCCACTCAGTCAGTCATGTTATCATGAAGTGTCATGTGGCAAATTCTTTTTGGAGGAGACCCCTGTTGGAAAAAAATGATAAATTCATGTAGGTGCTACAGTTTTATAATATTTCTTCAGCTGCATTTTGTTATGTCAACAAATCAGTGACATCTCATACACAGGCATGCATGCTTGAACACAAATAGAAATATACTGTAACTTGTTTAAACTGCCAAGCCCCTCTTTTCCTAAAAAAAAAGTGAATATGATATATGGTTTAGTTGGTCGTGAACTTTGTCATTTTCAACACCTGTAAGTGCCACAAGTCACCCAAGAGGCAAACCGATGGAACCTGAACGTTGAGATCATTATTCAGTGTTGCAGTAGTCATCATTTTTTCCATTTCTTACACTGAGGTTGACCTTCAGTTCTACACTGACCAAGATACATTTTTGTTGTGACACAAGTACAAAAAGAAATTTTTAAAAGGAGAACAAGCAGATGTTTTGGGCATGTTTTTCAGCTTATTGTGTCATCTAGGTGATGATGGTCTGCAGGAGATATGCGACATTGCACACACTTGCTGTGTAGTGTTGTATGGCTGGATTCCTACCAGTGGTCCAAAAAATAAACAATACACTATAGATATTCAAAAAAAAATTTTAAAAAAAGGTAAAACAAACCCTGAGCGATACTCAATGACGATAGCAACAGTAAAGAAATATTTTCAAGTCATAAATCTTATCCCGTCATTATAGCTACAAAGCTATGCAAGAAAGGAAATATTGTTTTGAACGTAAGAAAAAGCTGACAACTTAGCTTCAGCCTGCAGTTGCATAAATAAAGCCGGGCTTATAAAACAGTGGTCCTTTAGAGCTTTGTGTGGCCGCCGAGTTTTATGATCTCAAGTCTTTCGCATATATTGCCAACATAAATATGGCACTTCACCATGGGATGCTCCACCAAGGGTCGTTAAGACCAAGGCTCGACAGCAACAGGTTCGGATACACAACTTTTACTACGGGCCCTATGAATTTTTCCCATCAATGCCTTCTCGGCACGTTTGGGTGTGAGCAGAGGCCGCATACTGTGTATCCTTTAAAAAAATCTGGATTTCTGTATAGCTGATGGGAGATGATTTAGAGCTTAAACACAGGGGAGAATGCCTCGTCTGCCTGTGTATCTAGATTTCTATACTTAAAATTTTAACAGTGCTCGCTGTGTAATTCACACCATTACAACAGATGTGTCCAACAGCGCCAAGGTAGAGAACTTAATTTCGCCACTCTGTCCTACAGAATAGTGTGCACATACACATGATCATGTTGAAATTCTTAAAAATGGTGTTTAATCTTTTTTTTTTAATAATATTGTAACCTGGAATGGATATGTTTGACAGAAGATAAGCAGATAGAGCAACTTCTGTTCAGTAGATGATACAAAAATAGTAACTCAGCGCATGTTGTAAACAAGAAATATTGTGCAATGAAAGTAGAGGAAAGCAACACTTTTACAATACAAGACTGATTTTCTGCTCTATCCAAAAATGTTTGAGTTCTTAGGCTTTAAGAAAACAGAATATGAGAACCTCAAAGGCTATGATGCACAACAGGAAAAAAGCGGTTGACTATATCATCATAACCCTTTGGCAACAACACTGTAGTGGGTGATTCAGAAACATGTGCTGCCATTTTATCATGCCGAGGGCCAAGTTTTGGAGCCTTAAACACCCCGCCAAGGCTTGATAAATCTGGCTTGAAAAATCTCATTTGCAGAGAGTTAAGCATCTGCAACAATATTTATCTTCTTCCCTGTCCAAGGGTAATGGGTTAGGCAGGATGGATGAGGGCACAGTCCTCTTGCCTTCAGGTGCAGCGATCTCACAGAGGACCCATAGACAGGCTGCTTATGACGAAGCAAAAGGAACACATCAACTCCCTCAGTAAACATATCACCATGGTTGAACAATTGGCTATTAGCATAATTAGCCAGCCTGATCTTAGACTTTTTATGTATGAGAGTGTGAACAATACATGCGCGAGTGTGTGTGTGTGTTTGTGTGTGTGTGTCTGGTGGGGGGTGGGCACTTTGCTGTTGTTCCACAGCAATTAAACCCATCTAATTTCAAGAAGAACAAACATTCTTTGGTGGCTGGGGGAAAGCTTCAGGGCGCAGAAACTTCGGGAAAAATAAAGTCCTTGGTGGCACCAAGTCTTGTCTGATGATGTTTGCTAATTATGCAGCCAAGCACTTCCTGGGAAAACACAAAAAGTAATAGGCAAGGGTCTGCGCCTGAAGCTTATCAAGAAACACGCAGGCAACCCTATCTGGATATGGCCTTTTGTCTCTCATACAGAAAAGAGGAAAGAGGACGGAAAAAGAAAAGAGCAAGAAAACAAAAATTCTAAAGGTCAATTTCCAGTGAAGGACTCTGTCTCAGATGTAATTAACCTTTTGATTTAGGACAATCTGTCTCGTAAATAAGCCGGCAATTAGTTTATTTGGCTATCATGTGATAGTAATGACTCTCATTAGCATGATGTGACCTCCTCTAATCTGTTGCCTCCCAGACTCTGTACTGGATTTCTTGTCTGGCCTGGTGAACCGGCCTCTGATGACTGCTGATGTGTTCCCACTGATAGGACACACACATCTCTAGTGTAAACGTAAGTGTTGCTATGAAGTAGACGCTTCTCTTATCTTTTTTAATTTCTGCCGCATTCAATCTCATTTTCTCTCTCTTCTCTCTTTCTGGGATTTTCCTCTTATCTGCTGAATGACAAAGAAGTCAAAAAAATCGGCATTCGTCACTTTCTTTCATAGTAAATGCTTGACAGCCAACACATGCATGAGCGATCAAATGCTTTGCAATTGCTTTCCAAATCAACTTCAAGATACTTGTCATATTAATACTCACTTCTTTCACTCTCACCATGAATATAAGTTCAGACATCAATTGGTAAAGGCAACTTGGTCCATGTAACATTTTTTTTTTTTTTTTTCCTCCGCTGTAAGAGTAAATTGAGTAACAAAGTTGGACAGATAACAATCAAGAACAACAGAGCAAAATGTCTTTTCGCACTATCGGGTCTCAGTAAGAATTAACGAGGCAGAGCATACAGGAAAATGTGGAGAACATGGACTCTGAGACTGAAAGCCAGGAAACCGCGGGGTCGTAAGATGTGTGAAATGGTCTTCCCTGTGCAGCCTCGCTCAGCAAGGGCCACAGATGTAAAAATATGGCCTGTTTTTACAGCACACTGACTTTATTGGTGAATTTTGATGTAAAAGGCGGTGGCGATTGCCTTGGAACTCGCTCACTTTTCTCAAGGAAGAAAAGCATTTATGCGTTTGCTTGCTTACATCGCTCGCTTTGATTTTCTGCAAAATTATAACCCTGGGCATGATTTTGTGTCTGTCACGCTAAATGATGTAAGCCTACCTATTAAACTTCTAATGATTGATATGATTGTGCATTTTTAAATTACCGAACAGGCAATGGAGACACTGTATACATTTGAAAACAGTGTGCATAGCATAGATGTGATATAAAAGTCACATACTGAAAAAAAACCAAAAAACTCTTTGCTGTATATGCGCAATATATCACTGAATGCTTTAGGGTGACAAGCTGCAATTAACCGTGGAGTGAGCAGACATTTATAAGCATTTCATATCTCATTAAATACATTTATTTATTTTACAAGAGAGGCTGTTTTTGCTTTCAAAGTTTATTATTTTTGTGAAACAGACAGATTAATAATTCAAATGTTGCACTGGGTTTTCGGTGCCACGTTCAAAGTTGTGGAAGAGAAGGGGGGGAAAAAAAAAAAGAAAAGAAGTATGCGGATAAATAAATAAATAAAACTGGGTACATTTCGCAACCATGTGTAGCTGTTCATGCTTGTAAGGGCAGATTAAGATGGAGGATTTACAAGATATCTCTGACAGCATTCCCTTGAGTAAAGTGAAAGATCAGTATAAAATAATTCTTCAGGGAACTCTTAACATCCACAGATTCCCTCTGAGACAGACATCAGTCCGATGAAAAAAATTCCCTATAGACGCATGTCAAGACAATATTTCTATCAGCACATTTGATTATGTCCCTCTTTTTTTCCCCATTTTGTCAGACCCTATCATTATGAGATCTGGTGTTATCTGTGAAACAGTCGTGTAGGAAAAAAGCAGCTGTGGAGAAAACGACTGGACACGGAGCAGAAGGCAGTGGCATAAAAACCGTTGCTCCACTAAATGTCAGCGCTACTAAATGGCCAGGCCCTAAAAACCACCCCAAGACACATTCAACTAACAATGGTCATAAAACCTGAGGAGGATACCGATCTCTGCCGAATGACTTAGATCATCTAATCATAACCCTGCATTGACAAGTCCCCAAAGAGAAATCGATAGGCAAGTCATTTTGCTCTATTCAGAAACGTCCACCTCCTCAGTAGATAATACAGACTAACACACCCTCTTTGGAAGAGATGATAAATACCTGCATATATTCTGCTAATTGTATTCCACTTGATTGCTGTTTTGATTCAAAGAGGGTTAGCAGAGACATTATTTGTCGTATCTCTGAGACACCCTCAGGCTGACTCATGCTGACAAAGAGACCCAATCAGTTCAGACACTACAAGGATATGATTTTCCACAAGAATGCCAGTATCTACTGTATGTAAAATGGCATTTCTGTAATTTTAGAAGATGCACAAACAACGTCTGTCTCTAAGACACCATAAGACATAAACACTCGGTGAGAAAGATCAGAATGTTCCACCTTTATATCCCTTTAGCGAAAACAGTGTTCAGCCCCTGCAATAAAAGAACTAATAAAGAGCTGATTGAAAACAGTTGATCCGAAGGGAAAAGAAGGTGTCTCTACATGTTACTTCAAAATATCCTGCTTAGGCATGTTTGCATTGGCTCCAACTTGGTGTCCAGATCATCATCCACCAACATCAAAGACGTCTAGCTCCAGCTGAGATGTTTATCTGCTTCCAAGTCTCGAAGCCACCCAGCCAAGAGGAACAATAGAGTTTTCTCACCATCTCTGTGTCCCATGCTCACTCACTGCATTGCTCAAATGGTCAATATCCCAGAGTTCATAGCCAGTGCAGCCATTAAACATCCCTGCTTTTGAGAAAGCTTACGCCTATACTGCGTTGCAGAAAAACTTAAAAGCTTCTCTTCCATAACTGCTTCGAGCGAAGAGAAAAGAAAACTTCCTCATGTTTGACTCCAACTATGTTTCCAGATGTGCCAGGGGTCAGGGGTTAAAGATAAAAGTACCAGGATGTGGTGTACCCCGACTAGAAACCAGTTTGCAGTGTGTGCATTCCTCACTGGAGGGGGGCAATGAGCAGAGTGCCTTGTGTTTCTTCTTTCCACTACTCCCAGTAAGAGGCCTCATTTTGCGGTGGTGAATTATGACACCACAACTTTGTGCTTGCTACTTTGGCAATGTTTACCAGTGGCACTAAGGCAAAATGTCATCCGTGTTAAACATAGCACGTGAAAAACAAGTGGGGAAGTTGTTTTCGGTCTTGGCTGGAGGAGAGGTCTCAGACTTGCCTCTGACCCCTCTCGACAGGGAGTCGCTCGAAGTGTTAAAATCATCTGTGTCTTTCTTTCCAGAGAAAATGAAATCATTTAGCACTATATCCTTGATTTAGAAATTTAAAAGAACTTTAAACAGGCCAAGCAGAGAGTAGGGTTTGACTGATAGCTCCGACTAAGGACGGGCCTTTCCACCCCCTGCCTGGTGCGTAGCAGCAATAGAGACATCACAAGTTATGTATAAGAGTCTATTACATCGATTCAGGAATGTCTCCCAGAAATTGGGCTAATTTCACACAAAAAAAACGCTAATACGATTATTTCAAGTGTGTCAGAGGCTTAATAAGTGTGGAAATTGGCCTGTCATATAAGACCTGAGAGTGGTGGTAAATTGCGTGATTACAGTCGCAAAGCCTTGGCCTCCCTTATTGTTTCTTTACATATCGTAATCTGCTAAATGAAAATGAACCGGACAACTTCATTAGAATTCTAAAAAGTGGGTAACATTAATATGACAGAGACAACTTTATTGTGGTATTATGGTAATAATGAGCTTTAGAGGATGTACAAAGATTACATGTCCCTTGAGATGGCTTCTTTTATTACTAGGCTCCGAGTGTTGGCTCCGAAAAATTGTTTTATTACCCCCAGCCTCTGGCAGCCAAGAGCTGACTGGTCTTGCAGAAGCACTACCACACTCGAAAGAAAGAGAGGAATAACACAATATATACAGTAAAGCTAATATAGAGATGCAAAGAACTCTAGAGTTTAAAAGTGGACATATCCTGTAAAGTTAAATGTATTTTTTTCATTGTTCTGAGGACCTACAGTAGGAGCTGAGTGTGTGTGTGTGTCTGTGTATGTGTGAGTACAGCTATAGGTTGAGTTTGGTTTGGGGTGGCGTGCATGCTGAAGAGAGTGCGCAGGGCCACTAGATGGAGTTAGATCCTACAGAAGAGCTTTGGGACCTTGGCAGAAACAAGACAATAACAGCTGAAGTGAAGCAGAGGACACGTAGCCCCTTCATGTGCTCAGACCTTGGGAAGCGAGAATGCATAGTTTCCTGCACAGAGACCACAGCACAATCTTCCAGTGGCCTGGTCTTTTTTAGTACCCTAGGAGCATGCATGATTCATAAATACACTACACATACATACCATGGGAGCAGCTACCTTTTTATTAAAACGAAAATGATAATCACCTTGATGACATCCCCTAGTTTTCAACCTTTCTCATACAGTGAGCTAATTACATACGCTAGTGTTTGTATTATCCATACAGCAATATGCAAGTAGGCTCTGTTTGATAGGATTTTGTGTGTTCTTTCTTATAAATTTTAAGGAAATGAACAGCAAAGACCTGTGATGACAACTGAATCAGTCCTTACGCCTGTTTTACTCTCATTAAGTGTCAAACTGGTGAAAACCAGTAACTCCTTCCAGATTTAAAGGCTGCACAAGTTTTCTAATTTAACAAAAGTGAGCAACAGTTCTTACAGTCTTACTGGATTTTCTGTGAGATGAATCATGAGGTCCATAATCATCATGGTTCAGGTGATATTTTTTTTTTCATGGGAAGGAGAGGTACAGATAGAGAAAAGGAGGGAAAAAAATAATTAAATGCAACATGAAATGGGTTTGACGGCATGCCTTACTGTGTGATATGGTAATACTGATACAGAAGCATGTCCCAGTCTCTAATGGAGAGAAAATTATATAGTTAGATACATTGATAAGGGGGAAGTGACATGTTGTTCGTTTTTTTTTTTTTAATCCTCTCTCTCTCTGCTTTGAATCCAAGAGCATTTTAGTGTTAATGGTGGATAAAAGCAGAAAAACTACTGTAATTGGAGAGCATCACCAGCTCAGTTTTTACACAGATATAAACAGTAGCCTACAGTACAGTCTGTAACAAAGGAATGATTATAATCTAAAAAGAAAAAAAAAAGCTGTATTAGTTTAGTTAGAATCACTTTCACTAAATATGTCACTGTTGTTCTATAGACATGGATCCAGTGTCTCGACACAATGTAATGTAAGATTAAAGGAAAACAAATTAAAGCGCTAATCCCACAGGAGTAAACGTGAACTCTGTCAACAGATGTTTAATGCTGTGAAAAAGGAAAAAAAAAAAAAAAATTCTCTTGATCTCTCACGTGAATTGCACCATTTAGCATGTAGCAGTTGTGACAGGTAATTGACTTCAGAATCCAATGAGGAGTATTTGTGTCATGGTAAATAATGCATTGTCTCAGAGCCTTTATGAATATTCATAGTTTATGTTGATTGTGAGACGTTAAACAAATGCTTTTTATTATATTCTAGTTTATTTTTCTATCGGTTATAAGATAAATTCTACAGAAAAGGGGTTTGGAACACTTTTCTAAGCACAAAGACAAAATTATCAAGGTCCGCTTTTTTTGCTCAGCTGGCGTGTCTATTCAATAGAAAGTCAGCTATAGCAGCTGATACATTGAAAATACTGCAATGAATTAACCATTGTTGTTAGATGATCTCATTTACGTCCTGCTTTGAGCTCAAACTTCTAATTCTCTTTATATACTGAAATATTAAAAGCCTAATATGTCATCTGTCATGACTGTCATTTATCATCTTAGCTGCAGTGTGTCCTGTGGGCCTGTAAAGATTTCCTTCAAATTACTTTTTATTAGATTGCAAGCATTTGTTCCTGTTTATATGCCTGTCCTTCCATTTTATTTCTTACTTGGCTCCATTAGCAGCTGCCTATCTGCATCTTGAGGTTTGCCCTTCCATGCCTTCATTTACCAAATGACCCAACATCCCGTTTCTGTCTGGCTTAGACAGCTGAGCTGATTAAGAAGTTGCCTTTTGAACACTAATTTATTCCACTCCACCATTTTGTTATATTGGCCATTGTTTCATTTAAAGTTTACCCTGCTTCTCCTTAGATGGAAGTCACACTAATTCTGATTTCCTTTTGGAAAAGCTATTTAGTCGTACAATGTATGATGGATCTGATTAGTCATTCAGGCCGGCCTCTGCTTTTATGCTTACATTAACTAACACAAAGAGCCCCCCTACAGGTTAAAGTTTAAATGTGGATTAGCAGATAAAGCAACTCCTGATTAGGTTACTGTGAGGCTTAGAGGGAAAAAAATTGATTTTCCCTGCACATTATTTCACAAACATCTTCACTCTGCCGTCTTTCTCCCCCTTTCTTTTCTTCTCTGGCTTCATCCTCGCACACTCACTCCCAGCATGGATATCTATTTTGGCGCAAAATCTTTGAACAATTATGCAAATGCATGTAAGGCAATGCACAATACAGTATGGAAATGGCTCGGAGAGAAAATGGACTCATTAAGGACAGATGGCATGAGTGCTAAAAGCCATTTGTTATAGATGCAGAAAGACATTTCAGACAACGTCAGAACCTGAGAGACATAAGATATGTTTTTCACACCAAGCACTATTTGTTGTGGTGGTGTAGTTCTTGATTATTTCACCATGTTGATGATTATAAATGAGCTACTTCCAAAAGAAGATGAGATGTCATGACTGTGGCGTATAGATATGCATTCTACTCTTGTTGGAATATACATTTTCTTTCTTTTTGTTTAAGTAATGATAGACTCGTAACCTTTCATCGTCTCGCCACATTTCTCTCTACTGTTGTGCTAAATGATATAATTGATAATTACAAGACCTGTTATTAAAATTATGTATGTTTGATCAAAGTAGCTGTATGTTAAATATGGAAGCATGTATTGCGATAAGATCATAGAGGGCAAAATAAACGGGAGACGCAGTCATGATGTAAGCTTCTGAAATTACACGCACCATATGCATGACTTTTGTGCTGATATTACATACATTTCACTGTCACTTCATACAACATGAATTGAACCGCATATAAAGGAGAACCTAAATGCTTGCAAGAGATTACAGTTTCCATATATTGAAACCTGCTTTGAAATAGCAATGCGTGCAAGACACACAAAGTGAACAGCGGGGTTTTTCACAATTAAGAAAATTAAGTCTTTTTTTTTTTTTTTTTTTTTTTGTTCTCTTATGTCTGGTAAGGATAAGATGGCGCATTATCACTGAGGCCAGTGTTAACCCCAGGTGGGAGAAAATTATTTCTAACGAAGATTAAGCTTTAGAATCTATTGCAGAAGGCATCATAAACACAGCAGCATGGATGCAGGATTCACTCTGAAGACTTGCAACAGTAACGCTTGTGAAGGGGGGAGTTATAGGTGGAGAAACATGGGGCTCGACATAGCCACTGTTTATTTTGTCTTTGGCCCTCTGTGGGCTTTCCCAATACCACTGTCTGAGCCTTTGATGTCACTGAGGTTATTGTTGACTATTCTCTGTTGTCTGCCTCAATATTCATCCAAGCTTCACATGGGACACAGAAGAGAGAGGCAAAGACTGCCATTTATTTCTACACTAATTTTCCTTTGTGATGGATGGCTTTCTTATTGTGTCATTTGCGCCTTTGAAAAATGCTCTTCGGAGCAGAAGAAATTACCAGCTTCCAAATCATACAATCAAGCACAGTTCAGTGGAAAAAAAAAAAAAAAAAAAAAAAAAGCTTGCGTAGGACACAGAGGAATATCCAAAATGGTGTAAATTACAGAGGAAATATTAATATGTTAGGTTTAAAAGTGCATTTATGGCTCTAAATTAACCAATAAAACCTGTAAAAAAATAAAACATAACTCTATAAGAATGACAGATCAAACTATTCTGACAAAAAATTTAAAATAGCAATTAAATTAGATAAATGCTGGATTAAATCATTGTAGAAATAACACTTTTTTTTGCTTTGACACAGTATTACTGCTCAATCAACAAATGAGAAATCTCTAAATTCTAACAATCTCTCCAAATTCCACATATCACATGTACTCTATGTAATGTATACAGGAGCTCATATGACAAAAAACGTATCAATAGTACAGTGTGTACGCAAAATACAAAGCAAGTCAATATTCAGTGAGCTGATCCTAAACTTTTATCTACTCTAAAATTGGACATTTGATCTTTTTTTACATATTTACTGTGGATACTCATAACCATGCGTTTAGCTGTAAGTCCCAATATTTCAGCATCAAAGTCTGTCATGAAGAACAAATCCTACAAAAAGTCACAGAACAAATGAATGAAGGGTATCAAAGGCTTTCATATTCAGGACTCTCTCTTTGTTGTGTTCGGGTTGTCTTTTGTCTGTCCTTCGACTATTGTGACAGGACACAGAGACTTCTAAAGGCCAAAGTTTCTTATTAAATTATTTCTGGGTGAGATGAACAGAGGCTGAATAGAATCATTAAACTTCACCAGTTATAGGAATGCATGCGCCGCGCTGCCGTCTGCTGCGAGATGAAAAGCTGTGCATTTTCATGCTCCTTCAAAACCTTTAACTTGCCATGAAAAGATATGACATCAATCCTGGCAAAAACACAAGGGAGAAATGAATGATACCATTGTGGTCTCTAAACATCAATCATGCTCAATACTTTGGAAAAACAATGCATTTTTGTTTGCATTTCAGAGGTGACAAACAACACTTGTGACTGGCTTAACATTGTCAATTCCCATTACTCAAAACCTGAAGCAAATCAGAATTAAACTGTGGCCCTGTTGCTAGGCAGCTGAGTTCTCTTGACATGGTGGTTAGTTTTTCTTTCATTGCTTGACAAGAGCGAAGTGAAAGGAGTTTAGAAAAACTTGCTTAAGGCGCTCAGAGGAAGGGGATAATTGGAGTCTGTGGATTGTGTAGTGGCCCTTGTGTGGAAACTTCCAGAGCTGGAGACAGAGAGAGTCGGACGCAACAAAATTTTAACTCTTGTACACAAACTTGACCCCGGGACTACTGCGGGGTTTTCCACACTTCATCTGCAGAGTGTTTGCCCCAGCATGGCCCATGGCCCAGTGTCAACACCACAGAGAAACGGGTGAGGGAGCAACACCGGAGAGCAAGTCATGACAACAATGACGCCGCTTCACAGTTTTGTCTACTTTTTGGGGCGTGTGGAGAAAGTGTTTTTTAAAAGTAGAAACTTGCGGGGTAAAGGGACGATTTCTATGAGACATCTGCGCGCTGTGAGAAAACGCACGTATCATCGCTCAGATTTTACACTTTTCTCTTCCAGACAAAACACAATCAAGTGAGGTCATCTTGATACTGTAGCCATGGTCAATTTTATTAGTCTGTCTCTTGAAATATAGAGGCAGCTCGTTAAGTAAACAATGAGAAGGGGTCTATGCCTTTAATGACCCGCAGCGGAGCCCAGCCTGTGAAAGTGCACACCCAGTTTAAGAGGGAACCAATTAATGCTGGATTAACATTCATGGTTATTTACAGTTGCTTTTGTGCTTGTTTCTGCACTCCGACTTCCACACAGAGGAGAGAGAGAGAGAGCGACTGAGAGAGAGGGGGAGAGAGAGAGAGAGTGAGAGAGAGAGAGCGCAGAGGGGCTCGGAGAATGGGGGGTTGTTTGGACGCAAGAGGTGCAGCGAGGTGGCTGGGTCCATTGTGAGGACACCACCTCTCTCATTATGCCCTCTCAATCAACACTCCTGCTCACAGGAAGCCCCTGTAAAGCCCATCTGCCATAGCTAATCTACAGGCAGCCCCGCGCTTGCGTCTGGGCCTGCTACCCTCAGCCGCATTATTCTCAGATCCAAGGCTTCGCCAGGGATCAGCCAAAGCCCATTAAAGTAAATAATAGCCAGAAATGACAGGCTTAGCGAGGATTGGGGAGGAAGTTGAAGACCAGTTTGAGCTGTGAGCTCTGATTAATAGAGAAAAGCATTTTGGGGGAGAGAGGGGGTTAGATGGAGAGAGAAAGTAAGGGAGAGAAGGGGGGAGAGAAAGGAGGGGAAAAAATGACCTTAGTCTGCTGCAAAGAATTCCTCAACCTCTGGGTTGTTAGGACTAGTGCTACCATCTGAAGCATTAGCAATCCTTGAGCTACTTTTGCTTTGATGAAGCTCAGACAGGATGGGGTGAAGGGGGAAGAGAAGGGGAGGGAGGGGGGGGGGCAGGGTGATGCGGCGGTCTTGGGGCCTCAGAGGGCCCCAAGACTAGGAAGCGTCAAGAGTCAGTCTCAGTAGTGGGGAAAAAAAAACAAAGTTGTGGGTACACATAAGATTAAGAACACAAACCAGGTTAAAAAGTAAGAAATATTATTTGCAGTTGCTCTTTAAACCTCCAGCTTATTAGATCCTTCGCCAGTGCCTCATATTGTTAGTCTTTAATTTAATTTCTGTCAAATGGCAGTGGTAATGATTAGAGCTGAAAAGTTCGAAGTGTAGAAAAATAAACTATTTTGATAAATAATTAATCATTTATGTCAAATGTCTGATTCTACCCTCTCAAATGTGAGGTTTTGCTGCTTTTCACTTGTGAATTGAATATTGGTTGCACTAAACGCACTATTTCAGACATCCCCTTGCACTCTGGGAAATGTTTTGGGGCATTTTTTTTGCTTTTTTGGTGTTTTACAGCAGAAATAATTAACCTAACAAGTGAAAAAATAATGGAAAGTTTAATTGATAATGAAAATAATCGTTAGTTGCAACCTTAGATTAGATTGAACTTGTTTGTTGTATTATGTTAGAACCAGAACTATAAAATGCAGTTTAGCATCAGTTTAGAGTATAAAGATGAATGAATGATAGTATGGGGTGTACAGAATAAAGAATAACTGCAACACAATTACAATTCTATGCATATTTCTGTATTAAAAACATTTAATTAGTTGAAGAACACATGTGATGCTGTCAGTATCCCGTCACTGTCGTACTATATTTGTGTTTTGTGTAATTGTGTGTGTTTTCTGGACTTGAATGCTATTGCACAACATTGTTATTTGTAGTGGAAGTAAGCCTGTTGGTGAGTTTGAAAAGGCTACTTTGTCATGGTCAGCTTAAGGTTAAACAATTAAAGCTGCTCCCAAGAATCAAGTTAGTGTCAAGTTAGACATGGAAAGCAGTGGTTAAGTTAGTAAAAGAAGAGAAAGAAGGAGTAAATAACCTGACGTGGTTAATAGTTAACTGACCTGCTTGACACCCTCAGGCATCATACCAAACCTGACCCTTAGTAGCTTGAGATCACGACCTAACATCACTGATCAAATCCAGCACAACATGCTGTAAATGCTGTCAGAACATGCTGTTTTAACTCAGAAGTATAGTTTGGTTACATTTTGAAAAGGGAATAATAAGTCCAGGGAAAACGGACACAAATTAAACATCCATTACCACAAGCTGTGCTGTGCTGTGCTGGGTGGAGGATGTTTTCGTGTTCTGAAAGGATGGATAACACTGATCGCAGGAGTGTTTGCGCTGTCCATACTCGGATGTTTATTGCCACAAAAAAAAAAAAAAAAAAAAAAAAAGCTTATTCCACTTTGTGCTTGAGCTCAGCCTGGGATTTAACATGATTTGTCACTGGGCCGACAGTGGAGACGGTCTAAGCAAGATTATGTGAAGCAGTTCCACCTCTGCTTAACTACTGTAAAAATTGCTTATACGCCTGTGAAGGAATTGGAATGCATTCAGGAAGCGAATGATCAGGCTTGTGGTCGGACCGCTTCTTACGGGATCCTCTGATTGGACGGATGCCCCAGACAGCCGGGGTGCAGGAAGAAACAAGTTAGCGCTGCATGAAAGGTACGCACACTCCTCTAAGAATATTGTCTATTGATCTATCAGTTACCTGAATCTTCAAAACGCTGGCAAAGGGAAGGGAGTAGACAGACGTGTAGAGACCTTTTGCCTCAGAGATGTAATGAAGAATTTAAGATCCTCCGAATGTTTTATTGACAAGAGACTGTAAAAAGATATGATACATAGAAACCGACAAGGCCTCTGGGGAAACACTTAAGGTTTCTTAAAGAAGTGTTTAATGGTATCGATTTTTATTGTTCAGCGAACAGTGTGAAGCCTTTGACTGTTTTATTGAACGGATTTAGACACATGCTCTTAAACACAGAGAGGAAGAAGACTTTTCAGTTCTTAGATTTAATCCATCAAACAATGTGCGCATTGAATCTTAATAAGCCTTCCAACTATAAGCCACACTATACACAGCTGCGCTTGGATTTCATTTCAGACTTTGCTGTTCTGCTTATTTTACAGTAGCTGCTTCCTCCAAATGCCTCTTATGTCATAGTCCCCTGTGTAAGATGTGGTTTGTTTCCCACTAACGCGACAGATGTTAGGACCACGGCAGCCAGTAGAGGCCTCTCATGTCTTATACAACCCTTGATTGAAGATGAAGAATCGCATTAGTAAAAGCTAAATAGAAATGCATGAATGATATAATTTAAGATTCCCTGCAAATTGCACTAAGCATTTTGAAAAAGGAAGTAAAACATTATATTTTTGTGTTTTTTAAAGACCCCTCAGATAAAAACCAGGTCTTCACAGGCTTGTTGGCTATTTTAGTAATAAATGAATCGGTCACCTTTCTCTTTCCGGCTGGTGAATTCAGTGGTTGGAACCATATCACAGCTCTTTTACCAAGGCCTCTTTCCCTCCCCTCTCTATGTCCAGCCTGATCTTTCCTCTTCAGAGGGCTGAATACTCATCCTTGACCGGCTCGCCTAAATGAACCCTGCTCTCCTCATGTACCACAAAAGTGCCACTGTGTGGTGTCACCCAGGCTTTCTTCCCAGGAGACAGTGTGATTTCTATATCCGTTGTCATGGTGACGTGGCGAGGAGGGAGAAAAATGGAGCTCTAACCCCTGGCTTTAGCCGGCTCCCAGGCCAGACAGTTCATTTGGGGAGAGCAGGAAACAGCACTCTGCCTGTTTGTTTGTATGCTGACAATAGCAGCACTTGAAAAGGTGAAACAGGGACATTGTGGCGCTATCTGTCAAACACTATGTTGTGATCATGAGGCCATAAGGAGGGAATATGTGATATAGTAAATGGACCCACATAGAAATATTAAGAAGATCTTATTAAAAATCAATCGTGAAACCAAAACATTGATGCGCCTTTAACATAACAAAGAGATAAGACATCATCACAGGGCAGAGAGAGGTTCACTCTATTTCAACACCCCTCAGTGAAAGCAAACTCTATTTCATGGAAGCTAATACAATTCCTCAATTTCAGAGGATTGCCCTCAAACACTCCTGCCAGACACACCTGATACTCCTCGAGCAGGGAATCAAAAGAATTGAGAGGTGTTTTTATCTAAGTTCCTAAATGGGTAAGGGGAGGAGGGGGACTGCATTTCATTTACCCCAAAACCCACAATTTAAGGAGGCTGGGAGGCAAAATGAAGACATTGGCATTATTAAAATCAAATCTGGAATGGCTCACAGGCGCTCCCTACTAATGACGAGGGAGTGCCATGGCCAGTCGAGAGGAAGAGAACACCATTTTCTATTCATTTGGCAGCGTGCCCAGATCTCATTCAACCAAAAAGTCTTCTCAATCCAAACTTAATCCCAGCCAATTAAAAGATGGCGTTGCTTTTCCTCCTCTGTCGTTATGCTGATGAGACTGCAGTTCATCACCAGGAAGGTTTGGGTTTTTTTTGGGGGGGGGGGGCGGGGGACATAAGATGATTTTACAAGGCTTATAACCTGTAGGTAAAAATATTTATCATTGGGACATTTGTGTTAAAATGGTCATCATTTTGACCCGATAAACCGTAATGTGTTGCAATGTAATGACAAACTTGAAAAAGAGGATTGATCTGAGAGGGGAAAAATGAATATTTATTGATGTAGAAAAGTATGCTTGTGTTTTTCTTCGGCTCCTAGGGGGAAGGTGTGAAATCTAATAAAGCCATTCTCAGGAGGGGTGGCTTTGATCAGAGATTCTCTAAACAAGCAGCAAGTCCCATGTGAGCATAAGATCTATAAGCTCCAACATGTGCTATCTTTACATCTCCACTTCTGTTTTTGCTAAAAGAGAGTGTTGTATTGGAAACAGCTGAACCATTTCAATTTCAGCCCGAGGCAACATTCTCCTCTCAAAGAAGTGTCGAGATGCGCCGTATGTCAGAAATATTTTCCATAAAGTCTATTTGTACCTTTCCTTTTTCAATATAGCTTCCTGAGGTGCAAATGTGCTATTTTTTCAGAAAACATGTTTTTATGTAAATAAGCTCAGGTATGTATTTGAATTATTTTCTATTTTAAACAACCAAATCTGCAGAAAGGTATTGTTTACTTCAAACAAGGTGTCTCAGTGGAGGTTACAAAACAAGTATGAATATACAGGTCATATATCACCCTCAACAACACCTGGATGATATATTAATTACTGAAAATCTATCTCTTTGTAATCTATAATGAACACCACCATAAAAACACACTCATGCTTTCTCATGTTATAGTCCCAAATTTACATAAAATACCAATTATTAGATATGGAAAAGAAGCAGTAGTAGGACAGGTCAGGGTTAAAATGGCATGCAAAAATAGCCATGAAAAGTGGCGAGGGATGATGTGTGATGCAACAGAAGAGGAGTGATATGCTGATCTGATGATCTGATGATGCAGAGTGGGCAGTGTTGGCTGTTGCTCCATGCAGAGTCAGTGTGCGTCTTACTGTGGCTCCTCTCACACTCCAGAAGGTCACACAGGAAGTGGCTTGCACACAGACACACAGACTTTTTGGGCCAACCTCTTAAAATAGCCATAGAGGGTTCATGCTACTAGTTAGACCACTCATACCAAAAAATATGTGTTACACAGTAATTGTGAGTAGGGCGTCATTATTATTTAAGCTCTTAACTTCCAGTTTTGCCCTTTTTGTTTTCCTTTAACTTGCTTTATAAAATAATCTTAATCCTCATTGGCAATATCAAATATATTCCAAAATGACTTGTTCCAACTCTTAATTCAAACTATATTATGTTTAAACTTTCCAAAATACTTAAACCCAAGACTTAAGGTTCTTAAACGCTGCACAGTTCCTTCAAAGGAAATATTCTAGATGTTTTGTATATCATCTAATACACATTTCTTTAAAACTAAGTCTGAAATATTTGGAAACTGAGATATTTTGCTGTCATTTGTTTACTAGCAGGTCTGTGTTTGTGAAATGGTTTTAATATGCTGATTATTTTTCAGATTAACTGATTTGCACATCACCGTTTTTCCAGAGTCCAAACAGATGTCTTCAAATGTCTTGGTTATCCACAACCCAAAGATATTCCGTTTGCAATGACATATAAAACAGTAGAGTAGCAAATCCTCATGTTTCTGCTTGATAAATGACTTAATTGAAAATCCAAATTGCTGTTCATTAACTTTCTGTTAATGTATTAATTGTTTCTTCACTAACTGTGATTAATTTATTTGAAAACAACGCACCATAAAAAAATCTATGCTAAAGTTGTGCTAGCATAAAGAAGGAAGAAAAAAAAACCCAAAGCAGCCAAAGAACATGTTCCAGTGGGATAGCCATGCAGCCGTGTGACAGGGCAAACACACTTAACTAACAACTTCCTTCACATTGGATGCACTTTGACAAACAGCCTTGCTCCTCAGCGCTTACGCCATGTGCCTCAGCATTAACGCTAACGCCCTGTGGTATGGTCGGCTGGACAGGCACTTGACTGATGGCTCTATTAGAGCCCCCCACCATGCACCTAGTCCTATCCCGGGCCTTTCTCTGGACTGGACGTGCTGCTGACAACGCACTGATGGGCTAAGGGGGAAGACTAAATGGAGGGTCTAAACACACCAACAACCACATTCAGAGACTCGCCAACAGAGCAACACACATAAAAACAGACAGAGGCACATGCGTGTGAAGGGAGATACGTGGACGCGGCTGTGCCCACACGCACACAAGAGCCACATAAGGAAGTAGAAAGGACTTAGCCATGCTTCACCTTTTGTATTTGGTTGGAACAATGGCTTACACAAATACAACACACAGCTGATCTACACCCCTCCGATTCCGCCTCTTTGGTGGCTTGTTCCTGAGACCACCATGAAACATGGAGGCCACTGAAAGGCTGGCTCTCGATAATCAGCTCTGAAGGGGGTGGAAAATACAATTCATATCTCCACTCTTCTTGGGAAAGCAACCACTGGAGCAGGAAATGACAGTGGATGTTTTAATCTTCAAACGGTGAGCACCACGCTCCCTCAGGCTAGATGGAAGAATCTGCTCAAATGTGACGGAGCTGCCTACCCGTTTGAGCTCGCTACAGCAGCTCAGATCTCCCTTTTTTCTAAATGTTGAGAAAAATTAGATGTATTCCTCCATAAATATATCGTCAACCTCAAACATCCAATTCTTGTTGACAGAGGGTTAGTTTGTTTTTCCTCAATGACATTCACAAGCTTTTCTGTGGCTGAGATTGTGAGGCTGTTGGGGTAAGACAGGCAGACGGCACTGTCTCTCGAGGCCCAGGCCGGCACTACTCTCCTGGGCAACGCTATAAACACCTAGCCCCCCTGGCGCCTGTCATCCACGGCTGCCTACTCCCTTCCAATAGGTCTCACAGGGGAATTTGCAAGGTGGAGAAATGACATGACAAACAATTACATCCCAACACCCCTCAATGGTTATGTTGCTCCTTTCAAGACTTCCCTAATCTTAAAAATGATTCATATGTGGAAGATTTCACTTCTATTGCACATAGCCTGAAGATAGGGGAAAAACTAATACAGAAGCAAGAGGAGGAAAAAGTATAACAGGTGACATTCAACCAAATGGGGTGTCTCTGGTCGAAGTTCGGATCGAAATGAGCTCAATTTATCAATGTCAATAACGGCAGCAATCCCAGGATAGAGAGACATGCATATTAATTGAAAATAATCAGATTAAGCCACTAGAATCTGACATTTTGAGATGGGCACTTTATCTTCGAGGCTGGAGAGATGCAAGATTGCCTACGTACAAATCAGAGAACACTGCTTAATTGCATGTTATCACCCCTATGATTGCCTTGGCATTATATAAAACTGTATGGTAATTACTCTACAGATACTGATGTAAATAGCCTCAGGCTGCTGCTCCCATAAGAGGAAGTAGGGAGAGGGCATAGGGCTGAACATCTGGGCAAAGAGGTAGCACAATTAGAAGTGTATAGTCAGATTAGCTACATCACACAGGCGTTAGCGGAAACATATATTTGACAGCAACATTCACACTTCACTGTGAGCACTTGACTCTGAGCCTTAAACAGTGTCGATTTCAAGAGATCCTCCAACATACACAAACATGAGTTAAAAATAGTAATCTATAGGAGGATGTTTGAGAGCTTGATGAAGAAGAATGTAAGTGGCCCTCATGGTGTCACTGCCGCCCTGCCCAGAGAACAGATGCACTATGGGCCAGCTGGAGGTCCCCTTCCTCAGCGGAGGCCCCCCAGCCCCGGAGGAATCACAGCTCTGAGGGCTGCCGTCATATGTTTTCAACGTTTGTACAACGCCTGATAAATGTAATGTAAAAGGGGCTTTGTGTGCAGGGGGCAGTGGGGGTTGACTTTGATTGCTGGTAATAACTGACTAATAGAATAAAGCAATAACGCACAGCCTCGGGGCAAGAGCTCTGTACCGACAATTTCATACTGCAGATTTATCATTGTGTGGAAATTAGCATTTCAGTCTGTTCACTTTCCCATCTGAAGGAGCTCCGTCACGAGACTGTGTGCCCCCGAAAAGATGTCTGTCGACTTCAGGTCTCCTTCGTCACAACACTTCATAACTCTCCTAACTCCCCACAGAGAAAGACAAGACGAGAACAATAATGATGGAGATTTGCAGAATGGCGTTTGTAGGCACTTCATAAACAACAGTGCTGTTAAAATACAATTCCTAAACTGTAATTTTGCTATCATGATGTATTTGTTGGTTGACATATGTGCATTAATATAGAAATCTATATCACTGGCTTCCGTGTGATAAGAAATACTGTATATAAAAGCATGAGGATGCACAATGGGGGAAATTATTCACTCATCCATCACTTTCAGTCCAAAAGGGCCTATTCTGAGATTCAAAAAGGTTTGATGACACTTTTTGAAGTCAGAACTGCTTTTTTTGTAAATATGCACACTGAAGTGAGACTTAATTTTCCCTACAATTAATGTCTGTTAATGTTCATGTTAATGTTTACGTTTGATTATGTAAGATAAATGACTTTTTAAAAGCCAGTAGTAGCTAAACAGATATCAGTCTTTTATTTACTGACTGCAGAATTTCCATATCAAGATCATCAACCAGAAATCTGTCATTGTTGTTCCCTTGAACTCAATTTAGTGTAAAAGATTTCTGTGTTTTTTTCCCATTCTTTCTCGTGTGAGAAATGCAGGGAATTAGATATGAGAAGAGAAATTTTCACTTAGAAAAGAGATTGTATTTTTTTTTTTTTTTTTCCCAAGTTCTAGTTTACTTGTGTTAATTTTCTCCAGAGTGGTTGTTTCTCACTAACAGAGTCAATGAGCGACTGAATAAGCAAATGGTACTCAGCGGATAATTTTGCTTACAATGTTCCCGAGGCCTATGATTAGAATATTAATTAGGCCCATCTATGACGGTCAGATAATAACAATGTCAGTGGGTTGAATGGATTCTGTGACCTGTAAAAGGCCTATTCACAATCTCCAGTCTGCCATAGTTCATTCTTTTGGCCACAGGCAGCAGACTTTTTCACACCCTTTCTAAACGTTCTGATTGTCCCTAACTGAAACACTGCGAAGGAAGTATGTTAAGAAATACAAATATGTTAAAAAAGTGCATGTTCTATGTCAAACGAAGTTGAAATTCACAGCTCATTTGAAACTCCCCCCCCCCCCCCTCACGAGTGCATTTTCTGAATAGATGTCAATTAACGCGTATCCTTCCTGGGAAAAGAGATGACTTGGTGTGTTTTGGGGTTTAATTACATAACACGGATCACAAACGGTAAAGCAGAGGAAACCTCCTACCACACCCACAGCCGATGTTCACTTGTCCCTCTAATGCATTAGTGATGCCTTTCCTGAAACTCTCAAATTGCAATCCCCACACCTCCTCCCCATCAGGACTCAAAGTTATCGAAAAGAAAAACACTAGACATCAAAATGAACTTGTCTTATCTGGTGCAACTTTGTTTCTCTTCCATGAAAATGACACCACATGAAATCCATGTAGAGCCAGAACACTGCATGATGTTGAATTAATAGTCCTGATGTAAAGAGTATCCCTTGTTTGCCCTGTTAATGTGAGAACATTATTCAAGTTGTGTCTCCTGAGACGTCAGTGGGATGCCTCTGTTTGGATGACGGGATGCCTTAGTTAGGGAGGCCAAAGACATTTGCTGTACAGGCTACTTACAGCAACCAGAGCGCTTAAGAAACACAGCCAGTAAAAACATGACATCCTCACACTGACTAAAAAGAAGGGTTTCAAGGGTCAGTAGATTCATTGTATGTATTATTGTTAAGTCTCTTGGGAAAAGTCAGGATAAGCATTTTGTGGGGGTTTTTTGTTTTTTTTTGTTTTTTTTTGTGACAACATCCCGTGAAACGAGATAGGTCAGCCATCTTAATCCACATGCAATTAGGAAGAGAGGAACAGCAAGATGATTGATTTACTTCAAGAAATGTTTAGCTGAATGAATTAATCTCGTCAAATGCTTGATTGATGCTTGATTCCTTAACTCCTAGAAATTTCTCTTTTGATATGAGTTCCCTTTGCTTGTTTTTTTTTTTAGTTGTCTTTAATTTAGTCTCCTTTTTTGGTTTCTGTCTGTAACTATGTGTTCTTATTTATGCTCTGCTTGTCTTGGCCAGGTCTCCCTTGAAAACAAGATTCTTAATCTCAGTGGGACTCCTGGTTAAATAAATAAATAGATTTTTGCCATTCTTACCGTAAGTGAAGTCCAGATATACAATTTTAATATCCTGGTTTTATTTCTAGATATTCAAACAGAAACTAACTGTCTTCTTAGTCACATTTCCTAACAATTTGAACTTTGGACAAATGCAACGTGGGACTGAAATTACACAAGTTGAGTCACGTTTGATAGATGATGCTCAAACTCAGACGATATCCAGCAGTATGTTGTAATAGGCCACATATACTCACAGAAGTGTGCTAGTTTTGATTAACTCAATACTGATGCATGTTTACCATAATTGCAATGCAATATTATGGATAGCATTAATGCCACAGGTGATAATAGCAACAAAACACTGTACGATTCACACACATGCATGTCACTGCACCGTAAACAGATGTACTAAATCATTGTTTTGTAGCAATGTGAGGAAAGTTTGTACTGATAATGATGAAGGGTGCTCTTATAAACATCTCCATTACCTCATCAAGGCCCAGGTGGCAACACCAGATCAATAAAACTGAGAAAAGTGCGTTAACTGCAACTTCCTGGGGGTAGAGATCCTGTTTGAAAACATGATATTCTGGCTTAAAATCCATAATGAAATAGATATTTGGGTTTTTTTTTCCCTTAAGGAATATTATGATATCATTTACTTCAGTTAATTTTGGATTTGGATGTTGACCCTCCAGTCAGGTCTCACTAGGAACGACTGCAAGTAATGTTTATTTTCATTATCTATCTGCAGATTATTTTTATGAATTTTATGAATCTTTTGATTCATAAAATGTCAAACCAACAGTCCAAAACCCAAAGATGTTCAGTTTACTATGAGATATCACAAATAAAAGCATCAAATCCTCACAACTGAGAGGCTGGAACTAGATCATCTTTGGCATTTTTGTTTGAATCAACCATTAATCAGTTATACCATTAATCAATTATTGAATAGTTGTAGATAAGCTTATTGTCAATTGATGAATCCATTATCAACTAATCATTTCAGCTTTAAAAGCACTTCAAATGAATTCACCAAAGCACAGCCAAACCTCATATAAAGCATAACCAAATAAGAAAAGTGTAAGATACACATTTACAGTAGCAACAAACAAGACCTCAAAGTACTCTGAGCGAAATTTTTTAAGGAATAACTCCCTGTGGAGCGTTGGGCATAAATCAACCTATCATCCCCCCAAAAATTCAATCTCTGTGAATCAACTCAAAGAGGCATTTGTCTCTTCATTTCAGGAACACTTAGTGTTGTGTTAGAATTACTGGGCTGGCAGGCATGTGGCTAGTGGCAGTGGACTGCGGTGAATGAGTTAAATCAGCCCCTTGTGAACTCGACCCAGTGTCGTCACGAGAGGAAAGAGGCCAAAGACTCACGCAATGAGGGTAATCCAACAGTGAGCCGGTGTGGCAGCGCTGCTTCCCGCTGGTCCCAGAAAGGCTCAAATAACTCCCATGTGCACCCAAGGAGAGCAGAGGACAGGCATACATCAGAGGGGGAGCAGGAGGTTGAAGGAGTGTGGATTTATCCTAGAGTTTCAGAGAGATGTTCCAATTGCAGCATCCACCTAGTTGCTTTAGTGTCATCAGTTCTGCCAATAGTGGAGTCATTGACTGTTGGTGTGATGGCTCTGTATGCTGTCTGCTGTCACAAAGATTGGTTACCATGAAGCTAGGTCTGGCTAACTCTTTGTTACACAATATTGTGCTAAATATTGTCTATTGTTTGTTATAGTATATTGACATCTGAATATATAAAATCGATTAAAAAATGGTTGGACAATTGTAATGTGTAAAGGTGGGAAACAGTTTCTTGCACGGAGGATGAATTTGATTATTTATATGTAATTTTGCCTACTGGGGATGATTTAAAAAAACGATAAATAAAGACAACAACATGTAAAATATCAGAAAATAACACAGAACACATTAATAACACATAACTAATGAATCCTTGGTGAGTTTCCAAAATATGAACTTGGGAATGGAAACAAAGTAGGAGAGAGTTGCTGCAAAAATAGATGCATGCCTTGCATCTTTTCCAGCTCTAGTTTATTATTTCTAGAGCCCAACTGATACTGTTTTTTTTTTTTTTGTTTGTTTGTTTTTTTATGGCTGATACCAATATGGATATTTGAGAGTTTCAAAAATGTGCTAACAGTTAAGTGGCCCATTTTTTTATATATATATATAAATACATAATATGCATAAACATTTTAATAAGGATCTCTTTAATTTGCTTTTTAAAGAATTGTGACCAAGGTAAGCACTAAATGGGACATTTCATAGTAGTGAAATAAAGTTGTTAGTGCTCTGGAGGACAAGCTATTTAATGCATACATACATAATCAGCCAACATATACACTGACAATATTTCAGCCAGGTTCATGCATACTTACTCCCAAATTGTAACACAATCAAAATTAGTACCTTAGTGACACAAAGCATTTTGTAAAAAGTATCTGTCTACTAATTGCTCCAAATGTTATATTCCTATAATTGTGGCTTTGTAGTCAAGTCTCTACAAGTGTTTCAGACTAATTAATTTGAACCGAAGATTTCCCCAAGCTGCTTTTCCTTTCTCTAATGAGAGACAAGTGTCAGTCAGACTGGGAGCCATACTGCTGTCCAACATTAAAATAGAAGCCTTCAGCAGTCTGTCTGGGGCGTGACGGGGGTGGAGGGGTGATTGCTCCGACCAGCAGCCACCACCTGCTTTGCTTGTTCACGCTGTCATTGGTGCCCTTTTTTGGTGCGTGCAGAGTCTTTAAGAGTTTAGCTATGCCTTTGATGCCTTCTTTGAATTTTAGAATATGCACAGGATCAATAAGGAGCAGAGACTTCAAAGCTCAGGCACCCCTCACCTGCTGTTGGTCACCATTTCTGAAGTGTTTCCAATCACGTACAGAGACTAAACAAACAGTCAGGAGAGGCAGCGTGGAAGCTGACTTCAAGATCAATAAAAACTAATACCATGCGTTGAAAAATTTGGCAGCATGATCAGACTAAACAAAATGTTTTAGCCACTTGAGAGTTCCTTACATTTGAACATGATATGTCTTTGCATATAAAGAGTGGAGGAAAGGAACAGCAGTAAATTTCAAAGTGAGAACATGCAAGACTCTTTCTCAAATATCATTTACAGCAATGGCCTTATTTTACGAGCCAAATTGTATGCTTATAATTCCACGCACAGACACTTCAAAGTGTTTAGATTAATGCGTAATAATCTCCAAGACCCATAACGGTTTAATAACTCACTCAGATGTCTCTAATATGTCACTCAAGTCTCAAACACTAAACATTTGATAATAATGCTTTTTTTTCCCCCTTTTTCCTCCTACAAATCTAGTAACCTAAGTGGCAGAAAGTTCAAAGAAGCAGATTGTAATGCATGTTATGGAAATAAACCCGGGGCTGATTATCCTTTAAATCTCTGGCTGCCCCAACCCCCTCTAAAAATGGCTGTCATGATGAAATGACTATCCTTTATTACATTCTTCTCCCTTAATCCTCCTCAATTTATTAGAGGGGGAGTGCCTCGGCACAACAATGCCAAAACTCATTTCCATGGGAGCCCACACGGCATGATGTCCATGAAGGGAGAGACAACTGATTTCCTATGCAAGGGGTCCTTTTGAAAGGGGGGAAAAGGAGACAACTGATTCTTTTATTGCAAATGACTTCAGTGTTTTGTTTAGGGGGGGGCTGAGGGTAGTGAAGCCAGCATGACTTCTGCTCTCGCACACTTAAATTCAGCTGATGCAGGTGCATGGCTAATTGCAGGTGTGGCACTGTCCAGCCTCTACCTCTCTGCATCCTAACACATACTCAGACACATGGCTTTCTGTATAGACATTAGCCAGGTACTGAGAGAATAGATCAGCAAGCACCTCATTTGCATTTCACCATTCAAACTCTGCTGTAAGTCTGAGAGAAACTGAAGGGCCCTATTCAGAAATCTTAATCGTCTCGTGGATATCAGTGTGGGAAAGCTATGAGCACAAACTTTCTTTGTGAGGAAAATTTACAAAATACTTACTGTGAACTGTTAGCTTATTGTCCCTGAAATAAATAATGGGAGGAAATTCATTTCAGGTCCAGAACGAGGCTGTAATATGGCAAACACCAAATCTGAGTCCGGCAGTGAATGTGGAAGAGCAAATCTTATAATGGAAACATTTAATTTCTATTTTGTCAGTTAAACAAGTTTTTAATCATGCTCACTTATTGTCTTTATTCTTTTTAATGTTAATTTTTATGCTATGCCATCTTTTTTTTTTCTCTCCTCGAACCCTTTTCTCTTGTTCAATTATGCTCTTAAGAAAATGTGATGAGAGAAATACCATAAAAAATGAGAGTGGGAGAAAAAAAAAACGAAAGAAACTTCTAAATGAAACCTCTTTCTCCAAATCCCAAATGAGAGGAAATTACTCATCAAGTGATTATGAAACTGTTGGCATTATAGAAATCAGAGTGAAAGAATAGAGTCAGGAGGAAAGGAGGGAGGGGGTTGGCAATTTGTTCTCAATGGACAGCGGATGAAGAGGTGGCAAGTTAAAGTCTCCATTCTGAAGGGTCTCCTTGTAAAGCTAATTCCAGTTAATGGCCAGGTAACAAGGCTCCACTAACCCACTGTATCTGACATCCTGGCTAGAGGTAATCAGACTGACATTAATGCAGCCTCCAAAAGAGACACCTCGTCATCAGGAATTTTCCTCATTGGCACAGAAAATGCCAGGCTGCACACCTCTGACTGCGTGGCCCCCACATCTATTAACCTTATTGATTTGGAGCCCTACTGAGCCCCTCCAGAGCTCCCGCCCCCCTGCTGCTGGACTGAAGTGGATCAATCCTATGCCGGGGGCCACAACTCGATAACAACCCAGTGCTCACAGACTACTGTTTACAACCTGAAATGAATACACACATAGATGCTGCTCTGTATATTCACTGCTCATCTACTGACACTGTTGTATCTGAAGATGATTTAAAAGTTTTTATGTGTTAATTATATCTAAATAACAACCAGTTTAATAACTTTACTGGAAAGTGGCCACAAGTAGGGATGCAGGTCCAGTTGTATCATTTTAAATAATAAAAGATGTGTTTGGTACAATTTAAAAAAAAAAAAAAAAAAAAAAAATGCTAAAATATTTAAATTAAATATGAATATTCATCAAGGGGACACAAACTCTACAGTATATAAACCACTAGTGTTACTAGTATACCAAGGTAGTCAAAACTATTCTGTTCATTGATTTTTCAGTTAATTTGCACTAACAAAGTGCCCTTCAGAGTAAATATTCTGCATCAAACACTTCAGGCAATCAGCATTCTCTACCCCACAATTGTACACTTAAAGTTTAATCAATGCAAATTACATGTAACAAGCTACTTAATATTTTGCATCGTACCATTGGGACAACAGCTGTCAAAGCTTATATTTTTTACTATTTTGTACAGTGGACCACAAATATGTTTACTCAATGCATTCCAAGATAAATAACAACTAAATATTGCGCTGTTGTGTCTATGAAAGTATTTAATATGATGTTATGTCACGTCAATAACTTCTGGAACTTTTAATTGCCATCAACTGTCTTTAGGCACTGCTTCTCCAACAAAACACATAATCAAATCTGTGTAATAGTAGTATAACACTAATGAGAAAATGTGTATCTGTGTCTCTATTCAGTTAGAACCAAACGTCAGTCTGTGATGAGCCAAGTCCCATTCCCTTTTGAAGTGGGGTCTCAAGAAAAAAAGGCATCTGTGAAAACAACCCACTGTGTCTTTAAACTTTGAGCACATTCTTACTGACCAGCTGTAACAACTCCAGCAGTACAACAACACTAGGAAGTCATTGATATCTTTTGTAACACTATGGGACCTTTGGTTTGAGTCTACTATCAACATCATGACTGATGATGTTTAATTTTCTCAACAGCATTTTCATCTTCCTACGCTCAGTAAACCCAGGCAGCTCTGGCATGCTGCAAGTTCAGCATGACAGAAGTGGCAGCGGCACTTTTTTGCAAATGTAAATAGCTGGTAATACTGTACCATTTACTGTGCCAGAGTGGAGAGCGCTGTGTGGCAGTGTAGCGCTGGATGCCTGGTAAGCCACTACAGGCTCTGTGTGATGGAAGCATAAGCATCAGTGTCGAGAACGGTTGGTCTCATCTGCGACTCATCATCAGCCAGTGGAGCCCAGCAGGGGGAAAAATGTACACCCAGGGCAAATCTGTAAACACCAATTTAATCTGCATGGAGAAAGTTACTGTCATCAGCTGTGACAGCAAAAGCCTCTGGGCCACGCCAATGCGCAAAGAGTCACTCTTCTTCCCCCAATATCTCTGTCAAACGCAGACATTAAGCCATTATGGACGTCAAAAATCTGCCATTGAGAAGTTCTTTTCTCTCTGCCAGTCAGCACTGCAGAATGGATTTTATAGGGCCACAGTGTAAATGATGTGGATGCCCTGCAGTTCCTTCTTTACATTAATTGCTGACAAATTGCTATTGACCTTTTTGAAATTAGAATTAGAAAATTTTGCATTTATCACCATTTAATTATTCATCTTTCACAAGAGTTGTTTTTTTTTTCTGAAAATAATAAAGCAAGCAGTGATGAGGAAAATTTGAAACCTTTAAATGGTCAGATCTTGTTGTAGCCTAATTAATTTAAGGTCATACTCAGACTTAAGAAGATTTTCTCCAATATCTGTAGCTTTTAAAACTGACTGCGGGTGTAGTCATGTTGTTTCTTGGCAGTGAAGGCAGACTAAGGCAAAGTCAACACCAGGGACGATGAACATTTAACAATAATGAGAATTACTAGCGGTCCCTCCCCCGTTTTTCATACCCTAACATTCTGATTTCATGGGTGACACTTAGGGACCCCCCAGGCTCTCTAATGTGCGCTTGGGGACCCATGTGGTAGTCATAGCCAAGGCTTTTTATCAGACACAAGGATAAGTGTAGCAACACAGAGGAAACAGGGGAATACAGCATGTTCTTTGGATTTGATGCAGCATAAATCTCTTGGAAAAATGAATTTAAAAGCATTTTATTGAGCTAAAGAGCTGTTTACACATAAGCATAACACATCATGGCCTGGGATTTCCTTGATGCCCCAGATGTCCAGGGTTTGCATTCTGTGGCTGTTTAAAGTAAATCTGAAAATGGGCAATGTGACCACTACATGCTAGCAGTTTTCTCACCACCAGTAGAAACTGATGTCACTGGACTGGTGGCCTAGCATCCACGGTCTGCGATCTGTCAATCCCGTTTGGGGTCACCATGTTTGCAATGGCAGGGACTTACACGGTTCAGCTGGCTTGGGCCCAGAGAAGGGAAGGGGGCAGGCCGAGCGGGCTATCGCGGTGCCCCCTGGGGCGGCTACTGACAGACTAGGAACATCAGGACAGATTTGGGAAGGCAATGTCGACGGGGGAGCATGGGAGGGTCCGGCAGCGAGGGAGCAACCCTGCAGCAGGGCAGCTTCCCAGAATTCATTACTCACAGCTAATTTACAAACAAGGGAAAAACCTGGCTGCGGGACAGACTTCAGCTTGTGGCCTCCTGCTATTGCTCTGCACTATTCACATGACTTCTCAATCCTAGTTTTCTTTGGCCGGCTTGGGGTAAAGAAAATCATTTGAAACTTCCATATAGATTGACAGAGTTGAGACAGGGATCACTTATTTCTTCGCCAGAGCCCTGTATACTTTGGCCGGCTCTCAAGACCAATGGATGTGGGAGCACATGGAGGGAATCCTGTACAGTATCTGACCTTACTAGACACAGTCCGCTCACAAACCTGCATATAAAGCAGGTGATTTCATTTACTTTACACTGCGTACATCTTTCTATCTAATCAAATTGCAGTCCTGCAGGTCCTTGATTCACTTTAAAGATGGTAGAGGTTGGGGAACATCTCCAGGAGAGCCACATATTGAATTACCCCCGCTGCTTTAACCCATTTACTTCATATCACCAAGCCAAGGCCAGGGATTCCAGCACGGGAGTGGTTTTACGTAGCGCTGGGCTAAAATAATTAGATGACACCTTCAATTGTCTCGTCACCCCCTTTAACTAAGACATTCACAGCCACTAATTGAATGAGCTGAAAGGAAGGAAAGCCCAGACAATCCCAGTAACTTGTAAATCTTCCATAAACGTTATTTGTTGGGAAAAAATGGTGAATCCCATGCTGTTAAATTCCTTAGGCCTGCTGTTGTCGATTAAAAGGACGGTCAGCTGGACACCCCTGTCCTACTGTGTAATGGTCAGTGGCCAGGCCAGTGACCCCTGCTGTTTTGAGTAAATTAACACTGGGCAGGACATTCTCTGCTGTTTTAAATCACTATACAAATACATGGGCAACAACCTCAGGAGGCCAAATGTTAACACACAGACAAAAAAAAGAAAAGAAAATACAGTTTGGAAACCCATCATGTATGTAAACACGAGCCATGAGGCTTTATTTATTCTATATATTTTCCTCAGTAGCTGTTGATTGGATGCTAACTGGGAGTATGTTGTCAGGGACGGTGGAGGATTAAAGTAGCGTTTAATTGAATATTTGCTGTTGCCGTAATGCGTAGTTGCGTTACAAGGCTATAAAAAGCTATGTGTTTAAAGGGATGCCACTCAGTATAACCCCAAAATTGGAGATGACCTTTAAAATGTAAATAGATAGTCCCAGTATCCACGCTGTAACCTACAAAGACATTGAATTACACAGGGATAAAGCATAATTAGATACCATTTAAAAAAGGAGATAGTCTAATTATTGGTGAAGCAGCTTAAGTTGCTTTGCTCCTTAATTGAAGTACATCATGAATGCAGTGCGAATCTGTCCTGGCATGTTCAAACCAAATCTAAATCTTAATTAAATTTTGTGCAAAAGAAAGTGTTAGAGAGGAGCCTTAATCCATTTAAGGAAGGATGGTGAAGAGCTATTAGAGGGTGTTAATTCGTTAATCAGAACTTTGTATGGCTATCCTTTACTATATTGAAGTCTGCATTATATTTGAACCACACAGCAGGAGGTGTATACAAACAGCCTGTAGCCATTGTGGATGTAGGTACTAGGCCAGGAAATTAGAAAAGGCATTGAGTGTATTCAGAAAAAAAAAAGCTCTCGTGATGGTGTAATTTTCTCTTTTTCATGTGTTTTTTCCCCATTATCCATCATGTTGTCCTATTATGCCACTCTGTTGATATTTCCTATTGAAATGGGATCATCCCAAACAAGTACCTAAGACAGGTAAGCCATGAGTGGTCACAGCAACAAAGACTCCATGGGGGTCAAGTTCCTGTGTGAAGCCTTGTTAATGACGACATAATGGACAGAGGACTGCGGTCCAACTACTGACTACAACTTCAAAGTAGGTGAGAGATGGAGAGAGAAAAGAAGCTTAGAAGATGAGAAGACCTCTCTATGGCCACGTTCTCTAATAGAAACACATCCATCCTCATGACGCAGCATGGCCTCTCGGTCCCTAAGCCTCTAACTGCAACACAAATATATGCACAGAAATGCACAACAAAGCCAATTGCTTTTAAGCCTGCAATTGAGTGTTCTAGTCCTAATACAGTTGCTGAAGAAGCAGTGTGCTATTCATGATGCTTTACTGCCGAAAAAGAAAAGTTGAGGACACATCCTTGACAAAATCCTCTTTTCAGACATAATCCACCTAGCACCATTTTACTTGAGGACTGGAGTGTGTAACATCTGATCTTATCCCAAAAGCTATTCACCACTATGCAGTGCTGGGTTGATTATGTTCCTGGTACACACAGGACCCTTTCACTCCTTAGTGCCTTCCCATCACACCTGGGATAATAAAGAGGATCTAAACAGGTCTGAATAGGTTAACCAGGTGTTGAAACAAATAATGGTTTAAAATTGTAATTAACATGGCTTGAATAGAGCATTGCTCTTGGTAAAGGTCTCCTCTGTTGAATGACTTTGGTATGCAAGGGAACACAAGACTGAAAGGGCCCCGTCTTTGTCACTGAAGAGAATAAGGAACTAATGGGGAATTAAGATCTTTAGAGCCTGTGTGCCTCTGTTATATGGCTTTTCCCCTTTCTTCAAGGATGTAATGCCACAGTTCATAGTCCTGCCCAGCGAATTAGTTGCACTTCCCCTAAATGTTTAACTGCTGCCAGTGCGCTACGGTAAAATGTAACCTAATTAAAAGAGCATGTGCATGTGCTTAAGACCACAATTATTCCAGAAAACCACTAAAGACAAGAAAACAAAGCTTTTTTGCAATCTACCAAACACAAACATAACATGTAAGGTTTTTTTTTATTTTTTAGTTGTATTAAAAACAGCTTCTAATATTTTTGCATTAAAATTTGCGTCATTATCTACAGGGCAGGCACGATTTACAGTAGGACATTTTCAAGCCTTACCTCACACTTATAAATGGGAAGCATTAGCATTTAAATGACCTTCTATTCTTAATGTGGGCATTTAATTATAAGCCTCTGTGGTCAGAAACACATGCTGTCTTTGTAGCTTGATGTAGATGAAGAGCACAGATACTGTAGCCGTTCAGAACAAGAGTGAGCACACAGCTCTAATTTTGAGAATTGATTTTAACAGCTGTGAGAAGAATGTTTTAGTGTGGCGTAAACTGGAGTGAGGTACCTCCACGACATTAGAAAGTCAAGTTTTCATCTCCTCTCAGCTGCGAGTAAGTCAAAACCAAAGTCACATTCTGCAAAGTTTCCAAACATCAGCCGTAGAACTTCCACACGGTTCTTCATTTCCTCTGAGTGTTTTGAAACCCCCCACGGAGAAGGTCCTAATCTTGACGCATCAAGCAATGAACAGAGAAAAAAGGCTGATTGCAAGTGATTGACAGGCCATGCCGTTACCACAGTAACTCCTTTTTGGCTTTCTATGGAAGTCCAATTCATCATCAGAATTAGATGACTCTAAAAGGGCCTATTATCATAAGGGTGCACATGTGAGTGGCGCAATCGACTACCTGTGAATCGATCGAACTGTCTGAGTCAAGCACTCAACATGTGTGTTAAAAATAAGGCCTAAGTGTGAGGAGAATATGCTGGATTTTCAGATATTGTGCCATATTTTGCTTTGCTTAATTGCTTTGCGTTATATTGTTCTTCTGTAACTGCTTTTTCTTACTTTTAGTTCAATTCTGTCATTTCACAGCATTATGGATTACCTGCTTCAAATAGTTTTTCAACAGTATGCTTAAATACTTTCTGTGATGAATGGACAGTTTCACATGCAGATGCAAATCATGACACTGAACTAGTGGAGAAAACACTCAATAAATACAATGATACGTGTATTTTACGTATACGTGTATTGTACGGGCAATGGCACAACAAAATCTGTTTTATTACCAAAGTGGAAGTTTTGCTGACATAACAGGAAAAAAAACAGCCATTTCACCCCTGCAGAGGAATAAATAATGAGTAATACTCAAGCTCTTTCTCTCTCCATCTCTCCCCCTCTTTCTAACAAACAAAAATACCAAATGGTGTTACTGGCACAGTGCAGATCCTCTGTATAGAAAGGTAATCTATGCTATGATGAAGGATTTTTGTCTTCATCTGTCTCAGAATGACTGCAGTATGACTTTATAAACCACTGGTGGTTATCTAGAAGTGCCTTTTTATAAGGGTTTTACGTTACATATACATTTATGTACACATAAGCGCACACACACACATTGAACCGAGTGGTATCCCGTGATGTGGATAAACACATTTTATGAATTTGTTGATATGCAAACAAACATAGAAGCAGGAAATCTCTAAATGAAAACAGCTCCTATGGACAGTAACAGATTTTCTGTGGTGTATGTGAGTGTGTGTCTGTGTGTGTGTGTGTGTGTGTGTGTGTGTTTATGCGCCTGTGTTCACATGGTCAGGAAGCGGGCCAAAGCAAGCGTCAGCATCAGCGTCAGTGCTGTGTAGCGTCAGTGTGTCAGAGGCAGCGGGGGCCGTGGCACCCATGCAGGCTTCCCATCAGCGCAGGGATGGAGCTGAGTCGGCCAGACAGCACCGCGGCACACTCCAAACTTACTTAGTGTAATTAAAGTTGAGAAAGGTTAAAGTTTGACACTGAGATGAGGTGAAGGGTTCTTTCTCCCAGGCAAGAGACAATATAGGGTACCTCGTCAAAGCTGCTAACCGGTGAAGCTCCTGACCCTCCTGGAAAGCAAGGGAGACACAGTGGAAACGCAGACGCACATCCAGTATCATGATTAGGTGTTAGGTCTTGAGAGGAGGGGACAATTGTGTGCACATGTAATTAGATTGGCCAACCTTTTGTGGCACTTCTACTCTTCTCTTATTCAGAAAGATACAGGAACATCCATCCGGAAGAAGTAGTGTGTAATAGTCTGTGATCCATGTCTAGAAGGGCCGTGTGGATATGCTGAAGATTTAATCTTTAGAACAAACACAACAAGATGTAATGTCAACTCCAGAGATACTGGTAATTTAATGGTTTACGAATGCTACAGATTTGCTTGTCAGCAATTCACAGTAGTTGAGCTTTGAGATTAAAGGGGAGAATGTTACCATGTGCCTATTGTGTTAAGTTATATGCGAGTGAAACAGTCTTTATTTCCAGATAAGTTCCAGATAAAACCAAATTTTTGTTTGATGTGGTGACCATAAAAACTCATATGAAGAAAAGATTATGTTTTTAATAATAGTCAGTTTGCAACTGAACGTTTTAAAACAATGGCTTTCCATGGGGATGAGGTTCACCATTTCAGATGGTCTACAAGGAAATGGCTGTCTGTAAAGGCCACAATGGAAAAACACATTCACAATAGATGTGGTATGGAAAATGCATTGACTCTCTCTCACCAAGGGACATTTAAGGACAAGAAAAGCTAGATAGAAACGTTAAGATCAACTGTAACAAACTGTATGCATTGCTACCAATCACTTATCCTTACATTCATTCTTTTATTATTACATTTATGTTTGGTGTCTGCTTCTTCTCCACCTCTGAAGGTGCTACAGTAACAGACATGTGAAAGGAGGCTTGCTGAATGAGGCAGACAGATGAAATCCAAGCCACTTCCTTGAAAGATAAGAAACAACTGACTTAGCAGAGTGCTACTAAATTCTCATTAATGTGTTTAATTTAGCATTTAGCTATAAAAGTGGTTATATGTGTGGGAATTCAAACGTTATTCATAGAAAACAAAATACATAGTAAAAGATAACATGGTATGTAGTCCAGCATTTATAGTTATGTTTCCCTTTTTACAAATTTCAAGATGCGTAGCTACTTCAAAAAGAAATTTAGTGTTTCATCTTCAAATTTTTCTTATTCACATACAGGAATATGAGCACATACATGTGCTGTACGTGCCCACGCGAACACACACACACATGGACCATATTTGTATTCAGTCACACTCAGATGCAGACGCAGGAGGAACAATTGCCACTTTTCAGGCAGGGTCTCCACTCTTTCAGCTTGAAGAGATGGAACACATGTCCCAGGCTTTGTGGATGTCAGGAGCCCATACAGGAAGCCCACCGTGTTTTGTTGATGTGTCACTTGCACTCTCTCCCCTCTTGGTGTGGTGAAACCCACTTTCTGTAAATGATAGTCCCCTTTGTCTGCCATCAAAAGGACTCCTTTACTCTCCACCATTCTTGAATGGGTCTTGGCAGCTGTCATGCAGAACCAGTGAATATCATTAGAAATTAATTTGTCCAATCTATAAGTAATTACTTTTTTCCCCCCAAATTCCCTCTCTGCTGACCCCCTCCACCTCACACCCCATCATAATTATTGCTCCTAGCAACAATCTATAGCTCCCCGAAAAACAAATAAACAGCAGACACCTCAAATCATTTGTAAAGTGAGCGGGAGGCTTAATAGAAACATCATTAAAATCATACATTTATTATGCAAACGCTGATGGAGTTAGTTATGTCTGTCCAAACGTCTGCATTACAAATGCCTCACTTGATTAACTGTCAAATTTGATTACAGATGGATTATATATTTAACAGCTGTAGGTAGACCACATCCCTGTGCTTTCCTTTTATGTTTTCTGGTCAGTCATTAGCATACAATTTGCAAGCATATGCATGGTGGGAGTGTGTGTGGGGCGTGTGTGTATACGTGTATATTATAGAAAGTTAAATTACTGCATGGACCGAAGATCAGAGTGACAAAATCAGTTATAATAAGCTATAAAATCTAAGTTATAAAATGTAAGAGCCATTATAACCATGATAAAAGTCAAAAAAGACAATTTATTGAATACTCTTTCAATTCTTAAAGCAATACCTGCAGTAGATGTGCGTTTGGGGAAGGAATAAAAAAAAAAAAAAAGGTCACTGCCCAATCCTGCACACACACTCTGAGCTCCAGGAGATATTAACATGTAATGTGCTAGCTCACACCTTTTTTAAAACGAACAAGTAATGGGCATTTCTTTTTGATGTCTTGTCCTTTAACTTTTTTTAGTCTGGCATTTTTAATCCAGTTCAGATTAAAACACTCCCCTGTTCAAATTCTCAAGCTCCGCAATATAAAGCTCCTAATCTCTGGTTCCCAACCGCAGAAAATCCTATTAAGATCACCTTCAGTTTAACACACACATTGTTACGAAATGCAAAATATGCAGCTTCACCGGTACACTTTTAATTGAGGGTAAAGTGCCCCCGGTAGATAGATACTGCACTGTATGCAAAACCATTAGAGTAATTTTGAGAATGTCTGTCAAGGAGAACCTCCAAACCACAGATTCTCTCTTGGGGGCTCCCTCAGGGCTGAGCCGTGGGTGGGGGGCACATGGGTTCAGTGGGGTATCATCGGTGTCTCACAAGAGGTGTCAGCTTGGGGAGGATTTGACTGATTAGGTAATATTCCTGCATGTTCTCGTGTAAGCAACATTCTGAGTACTCATTTCCAGGCGCCTATCCCCCTGTAATTCTTGTCCTCGCCGTCACTCTTTCAGGGCAACTTTCATCTCTTAACATGGCGACTCAGTGCTTAAAGAGCTGCCTATGACAACAACCTTGATGGCAGTGGCAGGCGTCAGCTTTCTATCGCAAAGCCACTTACCCAAGAGGGCACCCCCCTGGTGGATATGGTGACGCTTAAATTGCCCTTACGTCCACCATAGCAACCACACGGTAACATGGGGAAAGAGCGTCTAGTCAGAGGTTTGCTACCATTCATCATCATAACCTCGTGTCCCACAGAAATGACCTTGTAAATGCATCCGGCTCATCCACTAATGAGAGGTTGCTAACCTGTTGTTACTGACTGCAGTGTCAGTCTACAGGAGTTGAAGAGGCAAAAAAAGAAAAATTTCAATGAAAATATTTCTAATTGATGGCGAATATGAAAAAAAAAATTAGACAAAACTGAGCAGAAAATTGTTCAAATGTAACAAACAAATGTGTTAACCATGCTCTGACACAGGTTCAGCACCGGTTATACCATTAATTGAATGTGAATGAGCCTGTATGAACTTTAAAGAGCAGTTAAAATCACACCATCAAAGATCCCAGCAGTGACAAAAGCTAATGCAATTTTGAAAACATAAATGACCACTTTATAGTACATAAAAGAGCATGTCTGTTCACTTGAAAGCCTTTGAGGACATCTGACAGGCTTTTGATGTACAGTAGCCTCCTTGCAAAGCATTCTTGACTCCTCAGATAAATATGGATTGAAAGATTAAAATGGACCCTCATTTGAAATCCTCACATTGCACTTTGCTTTGCTGCATTATTAAGGTACAATTACATGCTACATCTTATATTCACTGCTAAATAAAGCCCTTCACACCTCTCAGCACCTGCAACCCAGTGCAAATTACTGCAGATGATTTCTGCTTCTGTGTATGTACAGTACAGTATAATTCTCTCTGATTTATACAACAGTAATTGAACAGTAATCATATTAGTAGATTATCTTTTGTAAGGAATGAAAACTGTCTTAGAAATAGCACTTGGCTCTAGACATGGATATCATGGGGGATGGGAGGTAGTTAAGCTTTCTTTTAAAGCTTTGGTGAGAATAGATGAGTCTTTTATTTCTATGATTTGTGATTCATGGATTTCAAGAGATGCTAAACCCAATTTCTGGACCCCTCTTTCAAATAAGCATGTATTGATATAAACAGGATGGTGGTCAGCCATCTGTTTTAAAGATAAACGTGTGATCAAAGGGCATAACAAAACGTGTAAGGACCTTTTTTTTCCCTCCACCACCTCCTCCTCCCCCTCCTCCTCCTCTCCTCTCCTTTTTTTTTTTTTTTTTTTTTTTTTTTGAAGGAGAGTTTAAAGAATGTGGAGCGGTTTCCAGGGGATACGAATGAAAAGCTTTCGGAAATGTGGGGAGGAATTGAGCTGAAGGGGCAGCTTCTGAGAGAAATTCCCCCGTAGCTTTTGGAGCCATGTGAGGAATCACCAGGGTTCTTCTTATCACACAAAGGAAGGGAAAGATGTGGTAATATTCAGTTAGGGTGCTCCCCAGTCCTCCTTTAATGAATGTTGTTTATTAATAAAAGAGACAGAAACACACTGGCGCCCCTAGCTGACCTTTAACCCCTACTGTGTCCGCTAAAATTGCTATTATTATTGCTAGCATTTGGCATTTGACTCTCTGAGGGCTTAACTTTTGTGTTGTGTAACCACTGCTTAAAAAGAAAATATACATTATTCAAATATAAACAAAATATAAACTATAATACTGTATAGATTATTACACTATTATAGACTATTTCTTTAGTCATATATTTATCTTTAATAGCTTTGGTTTGATTTCAGTTCATACTTTTGCATCTTTGAATATTAATTCACCATATTTTAAATAATGACATCCCAATTAGACATAACTGAGCTGCAATGATAGACAATGTTGAACTAGAACTGCAACAATTACACAATTAATCTATTATTCGATTGACAGAAAATGAATCAGCAGCTATTTTCATACTAGACTGATCGTTTTTAGTCGTTTTTCAAGCAAAACATTGATATTTCAGCTCCTAAATTTGTGAGAATTTGCTGTCTGTCTTTGTCTTAACATTATTGTAAACTGAATGTCTTTGAGTATCTGAATCTTTTTGGTTGGGCAAAACTTGACATTTGAAAACGTCACCTTGTAACCCTTGTGTTTTCTATTAAAATGCTTCTGTTTGCATAAGTTTCATTATAAAATCAGCATAAATTTATTCTCAGCTTGTTCTGTCATCCTCAAACCATCAACTTCCTCTCTGATGCTGGACTTCCAGCTGCAGTCTTTTCAAAGCCAATTTCTGCGTTACAGGCGGACCACTAAAGGTGGAGAGCTGCAGAGTCTCTCGCCTTCACTGTTTCACCCAGCTACTACAGTAGGAGTCTGCCTGCCTCTTGACCCTCTTGCACACAAAGGATTAAAGAGGGGAGAGACATCTGATAGAACACACGCCAGCCACACTCAGCCTTGGCTTGGATTTCTTTACATATACACACACAGAGGCGCCTGCATGCACATGCGCACTCACACACTGAAGCTAAACTTTGTATTAAAACTCCTGCAGATGTCCACAATATGGATAAAACCTACATCTCATTTAAACCATCGGATTAGACATAAATTCTGAATATGGCTCACATGTTGACAAATCAATGTTATAGGTGCTGCATTTTTTTCCCCCACCTTCTTTAAAGGGTCCCTATGATTCATGGAAAAGGTGAGTTTGTATTGGCAAGGTTGACGTAAAGAGCTATGTGTCACAGTCACCTTAGCAACCAATCATCCTGAAGGAAACGTGCACTACTGTTTACAGCACAGATGGTGTAAAAGTATTTTTTCTATATTTCCGGCTACACACCGTCCTGGATATATATTTAAAACAGGAAGTTATCGTCAGCCTGTGATGTTCTCATTATTGGTATGTTGATCATTCTTTCCCGACTGCCCTCATTAAGTCTGACAAGTCACGCAGTGATTAAAAATTGGAATGCTGCAACAACAGTGTAAGCATTAGGATCAGTGACTGCCTTAACTCCCAGTGACAAGGAAAGCCTGGCCAACGACTCCTCTCCAGTCAGTGGGAAATCTTCAGCCTGGCTGCCTTCTGCCGATTCAAAGCGACAGCTCCTGAAAGTGTAAGAGAGACTGCAAGTCCGGCAAGGGCTTCTGGGGTGGGGGTTGGTTTTTCCACTTCTTGCCTCTATTATTATCTGGGTTTAATCAGCTACAACACTAAGAGGAAAAAGGCTTTGCACACAAGCAAGCACTGCAGCAAAACTACCCCTCTAAAGCATTACTACCACTTTGAATGGAAAATACCGTATGAATGCCTGCACCATATGCTGTTTTTGCAGTCTGCGCCATAACAAATATTCAGGTCGACAGTTGCGAAGACACCAAGCCAGCTTCAGTGTATCGTTGCTTCCTCACTGCAAGCGTAAGTGAGAAAACATGGCATTGAGAGAACGGAAAGATCTGTTTGCATGATCATCGTCCAAGTTCAAGGACTCTTAATTAATCATTTTTGAAGGCGACTTCACAAGTTGGACAATGTGCTGAAGTTTCAGCACAACACAGTATAACTCCAGTGAATGCCAAAAAAGTCAAAAAGTTTATAAAAATAAACAAACATCATATCTCAAGTATTCTTATGCATCAGAGCTTGTTCACAACATGTCTGTGTAATAGTCACTCAAACAAAACACTGATGGATGGATTTAGTTTCTTGTCCAGTGTGGTCTTGCTCAGTTTGTGGGCAAAGGTGATAGATTGCTGGGAAAGAGCCAATGGATAGCAACGTCTCCACCCATATGCTCGCAATGGCAGGAAGCGACTGGGCGAAGGTACAACACGTGCCAGCCAGGCTTTGGCCTGCCACCAGACCCTGTCATCACCCTCACCTGCTGGGAGCAGAAGGCTCCATGCAACTATTAAAATCCAGAAGCTGGAGCTCTGAACCAGGAAACAGACTTTGGAAACAGACACTGCTGTTTTTGACAGAAGCAGTACAAAATCTAAAATCAGGGAATTGGAAACTTTATTTCAAAGGAGATGTAGCAATGATGTGGGGGTAATGCTTATCTTTAGTTAATTTTAGCTGCATATTTAAATATAATATTAATAATGTGTAGAGCACATGCAATGCAAATGACCACATTTGTAACTTAACAGCATCAGGAAGCATAATTTTTAATATCTAACTTTAAATAATTTGTATTTATTGTCTAGTGTTGCATTAAAAGACATCCATAAATGAATTTGAAAGTGATAGACTGGTTCTGACATTTGCTTACTTAAGGCCAGTGGATTGTGTGGTTATACAAAAGCCAAAGTGAAGATGCTTAAAAATAATAATTTACCCCTGTGATTCTAAAAATCTGATTAAGTTTTGGGCAGAAAACTTTAACATTAAAGGCTGAAATATTTCAGTGTTAATACCCAAAGCAGCAGTTGGTTGATGGCAGCTTGGCTTTCTACTGTTAAAAACCAAATAAAAATGGGGTGCCATCCTGTATCTAACACTTCAGTCAGTTACTGCCCTTCGAAATAAGGCCTTGTTGAGTTCATACAGTGACAGACTGCCAATTAATGATCAAATAGACAGCTCTTAACTAAAATCAGAGAGGAGGCGGAGGTGAAATAAAAGGCATATCTACATATGAGAACAGAACAGAATAATGGATATCCCTATACTGCACTTCCACTATTTATGTATTCAATGAATAGTACTTGCTAAGCATAGCGGCTTGAAGTTCACTGCAGAGTCTTGGGAGACATTTTTGCATTCTTATTTCTGCGTCAACGTTTTTAATTATATGTTGGCAGGGCTTAAGATCTCATTAAATTTGAGAGTATCATTTGGATGCTTGAAAGACAGCTTAGTGTCACTCAGTGCTATGGTGATGGATATAATAAATCCTATGCTTTCTAATCCCGTGATGTTAAATTCATTTTCCAAACCTGCAAATAAATCGCCAAAGACAACCCTCTGAAATGCGTAATAGCAGATGTCACAGCATTCGGAGACAAGTTGGAATACCCTTATTTCACGAGTGTCAGATAAAGACTGAGAGAAGTCAAAAAAGGAAGTAAGGAGGAAACAGATTGCCACCCCGTACCCTCTAAACTAAGATACACTTGTGCACTTGTACATCACCACTGTCAGCTTGTCTTGTGACATTTAGCTTGAATTTGTTTTGTATGGTGATGTGAGTTCATATTAACACTATTGTTCTGTTTTTGGTCTACTGACACTTGTGTTAGTGTATTGCTTATTGCTTATTCTTGTAGCGTAAAAGTACATGCATTTTGGATGCTGCTGCTTCCCGTAGCTAGACACAACAACAAAGATCTAGACTTCTTTAATCACACGTGAACTGATTTATCCTCTTTCTAAGTTGTCTTTTTAAAGGTGTTTATTGATGTTTGCTGATTATTAAATTGTAAGAATGGAAGTATTAAACAATTTAATAACGTCTGTGAGACAAGTGATCTACTAATTCATTGATTGATGACGAAAACTGACATTCCACAAAGTTACAAATTGTATGCACTGGTAGCCTGTAGGAGACTGTCCTACAGGATCAGTAGTTTATGCAAGTGCCACAAAACGTCATATCTACGTTCAAGTGACAGAAGCTTTCTAGCAGCAGTATTAGTTGTGACAGGAGCAAAGGAGGAAACCAGATGACTGCGTAGAGAGGAGGTCGGGGTGGATGAATGGGTCAACCGAACATTGGACTTTAACACAGGAGATTGCTATTCTAGCCTTAACCACATCATTATTTTTGTAACCATGATAATGATCTCCTGACCTTAACAAAGTACTTATTTTAACACAAACCATGGTCTTTTCTCTAAATCTATTCAAGTGGTAAGAGTTTTGGAAGGCACAGACAAATTATGTGTGTGTGTGTGTGTGTGTGTGTGTCCAGCCAATTTTTGTCGATTGGAGCATTGGATCAGGAAATGCTTGTATGTGTTGTTCTGGGGAGTGCATGGTCCAACATGCACTCTCCAGAGCAACAATTTTGTTGTTTAATTTGGTGGACTTGTTGGTTAAGATGCAATGTCCACGGTTCAATTCCTGCTGCAGACTTTTGTTGCCTGTCATACCAAAAAATTATCTAATTACAAAGCTATAAATTATACTGTTTCTTATCAAACACTCACTACAGCCAAGTGGTATCTCTCCTTAATTCAGTGCTTCTTGTATCAAATTCGTTGTGCAGTTAGATAAACAAGAATATGAACAATATTTCCTGAATGAAAGGTCAAGCCCATCCCCTCTCTCAGACTGGCTGGACTTAAGAGAGCCTTGTGATTTTGGTGGTCAAAGTTCAATCAGATAGAACTCAAAGAGAAAGAGGCAAGTTAACTCATGACCAGAAGCAAATAATGTCTCACACACCGCTCATATAAATTAATGGGGAGTGAAATTTGGTGTGACCACATCTTAAGGAGGTAAATTAGGTGAGACACCGCTTGTAAAGAGAAGACCCAAACTTTAACGGCCACTGCAAAGCTTTTTCATCATTGTTTTACCTTTTTGAGGTATTTTTTCCTACTTTGACCAGACTTGTCTGCACTTACTGTATCATATGCTGCACTGACTCCACTGCTGTAAAACTAAAACCACTTGTACTACTAAATAACTTAAGGGGCCTTTTCTGTGCCTGATTGCTGCTTGGTCAACCTTACACCAGCTCATCAGCTGTTTTTTTGTTTTTCTAGAGAAACCATGAACTGACGCCATTGTCTGCAAGAATTCTTGGTAGGACATTTCTGCACCATCCACTTGTTAAATTGAATAAAAGAAGCAGAGACAGAACTGTGTCTGAAGAGCACACAGCAATTAAAAGAATCAAACCTGATTCCCAACATCTGTCTGGTCACATTAGAACGTTTCCGGGTTTCTCAATCAGCGAACAGAATAAGATTAAGGGATTGTACTCATTGAGCCAAGCTCAGTGTTCACTTTGAAATGAATGAAGACTCAACAGGTAATTACTCCACCTGATATTGACACTGGCTATTGATTTTTCCACTTGCAGACTGGAGTAAGAAAACAGTTTCCTCTGATTTTTGTTTGGGATCGTTGATCACCACTTCATTATACAAAACAAGGTGTTCATTCTAAAGCTGCTGCTGTGACAAAACTATCAATATCTAAAATTAATACTTGTATGAAAATAGATTCCTGGAAAATTATGCATTTTTATTATATGTATGGATTTAATGTTCCTCCAGCAGGTCCAGAGGTAGCAAGAGGGGGTAGAGTGATTACATAATGACCTTGACATGCTAATCAAAATGTGGTATAATTATTGTAGTTATGCGTTTACCTCTTAATGACTCCTTTTTACAGTATGTTACATATACAGTACTACCACTAAAAAGCAGAGTAAACGTTAGGAAGTTGTACGATAATGCAGTTTTATAATTCAGCCAGAGTCATTGGTTAGTCTACTGCATGCACATGCATCTGCATTGTGTTTTGCCTGCCAGATACACTGTTGTGAATTGACTTTATCCAGTTTTAGGACACATTTTTGCCATACACTCTGTGGATCTTGGTTATTTTTAACTATATCTTTTAACCGGATCAAGATTTTAGTCATTAGACGTGGATCCTAAGTTGTTGTTTATAGTGGTGACAATGTGACTTCGGCTGGCAGCTTGTCTCCCAGCCACACTGGACGTCTACTGACCACAAAACAGCATAGGAGAAACACAGAGTTTTGAAGAGGGACTCTGCTTTGTTTGGTGTTTCTGCCAGTCCTAGTTTCCAGGTCTGTTTGTTTTAGAGAGGGGTAGACCTCTGTGGACGGTTTGGCTCCCGGAGTCCTGACCAGGAAGGCTGGCTGCGGACCACTGTATGAGGAGAGACCGTACTCCTGTGAACAGTGTGGGAATTTCAGCTGCGCGAGTAACTTACTTGTGAATATGCTTTTATTCAGGATTGTGCTTTTATTGAGGATTTTAAGCTTTTAGCACTTTTATGGGCTTAATGCCATTTTAGCAAGGAGGTTAACAAACATGGCTGTGTGTATGGATTGCCATCCTACCTTTGCACATTTGGAGACAGATCTTACCTGACTGCAGGCTGAACTCAAGGAGAAGAAAAAGTTCATCCTGGAGCTATCATCCATAGCTGTAGAGCAGTCAAAACACCTCTCCGTCCTGGGAAATTGAGGTGGCATCAGCCTGTTCTGCCACCCAGACCATCAGACCATGGGATGATGATACTATTATGCTGTGGTCTGGAGGTGAAGCGATCCACTCTACCCTGGGGAAGGACGTATGGCTCAGCCTTGGAGCAAAACCTAAGACCCAAGATTGCTCAACTCCATCCATCCTAGAGCCTTGGGTCCAGATTAAGAACAGTATGCCCTACCAGGGTAAACGCCGCCTCCAGCCTCTCTCACAGAAGGTTCTCCAGTTTGGGAATAAATTTCAAGTTCTAGATAATCTGACCTCCCCACCATCCCTGATACATGTTGATCCAGTTGGCTGTCCTCCCTCAACATTGCATAAGCTACTTAAGGAAGCAATGTCTAGACACTGCCAGCACTGAACCAGCCAACGGTAGCTTCCTTCCTGGTGCTGTGTCCTCTGCATTGGGTAGAAACCCCCATCCACCGGTGCATGATAGCCAGGGTGATTCCATTATCAGGGACATCAGGTCCAGCAGGGCTACAACACACTGCTCTCCATATGCCAACACACCACATACTACAGTACCGCCTTCATCGATGCTGATAGTCAGTGATTCCATCGAAAGGGACGTGAAGTCAAAGCTGGCCATATCCATCTGCTACCTGGGTGCTAAAGTCTCTGACCTAGTTTGTGTCATCCCTAGCCTGCTTATAGAACACCCCTCTATTAGAGGGTTGTTGTCCACATTGGCACAAATTACACTAGTAGGCAACAATTCGAACGGATGAAAAGTGATTTTACTTGACTTTTTGAACTTTTAAAAGCCATTGGTAAGAATATTTTCATTTCAGGCCCCATCCCAATGCTCGGTCGGGGGGCTGGGCATTTTAGTAGGCTCTTAAGTCTACATGAGTGGCTTCAGGCTCAATGTAGAGCTCAGAACTTTGGTTTATTTACTGACTTTTAACCAAAACAATGTAGAGGGAGCATATTAACCTGGTTTTAGCTACACTCCAATGGCTCCCAGTATATCTTAGAATACATTTTAAGGTTCTTCTACTTGTTTTTAAAGCTCTTAATGGATTGGGCCCAGCCTATATGGCAGACTCTGTCATTTTATAATCCTTCGCGAGCTCTCAGATCTTCTACTGCTGGGTTTTTAAATGCACACAATTATACCCACAAAAAAATAGTCAAGTGCAGCTTCTTTTTTTTTTAACTATGCTCCCAAATTATGGAATACCCTCCCAGGAGCTTTAAGGGATGCGGCCTTTGAACACTTTTAAATGACAGCTGAAAACCTATTTATTAAATCTGGCTTTTAATTAGTGTCATTCTTATTGATTTTTTTGATATTATTATTACTGGTCTTTGTTTCTTATTTTCACTTTATATATTTTATCATGTATAGTCTTGCTATTGTCTAATTTTTTTATTGTTGATTAGCCCTTTTTTAATGTGGTGCATATTTTATTTTTTTATTTTATTGTAAAGCACTTTGAGCTACATCTCTTGTATGAAAAGTGCTCTATAAATAACGATTATTATTATTATTATTACTATTAGACTCCCAACTGTTGTATATGTACAATTTTTGCAAAACAGGTTCAGTGAAAGTGAAGAATAGATTGGTTTTAGGGTTTTAGTGGGTTTTTTTGGTGCACTTATGATCAGAGCCGGCCGAACCGATAAGCAATGTAATATCATGATAAGTATAGTGGTTTTAATTGAGTTGTTTGTTCAGCTGCCCTGAGTCAGAGCAATCTTGAGCAGGTGTGTACATGTATAAGTGACAGTGTGTGTTTGATTTTATTCAAAATTTTAGGTTTGCTTAATCTTTGCTCTCTTTTATAATGATAAAAAACCACCACATGAAATTTAGACTCAAAAAATGAGAGCGACACCTTGTTATGCCCAAGTGATGCTCATGTGATACTAAATATACTAGAATTGGAATAGATTAACTGTTAGCTCAGTAACAATCATAAACCTCACAATCCCTCTTCTCAAAGAGACTTTGGTGTAGTATTTATTTCCAAATAGATAACGATCCCCTGCTGTTTGTTTGTATTTTAGAACATTCCTATATACCTCAGAGAGTGTTTTCTCTCAAACTCCAAAATTAGATCAAAACAATATAAAACACACAATCCCAGAGCCAGTGGTCCAGAAATGCAATAACATGTTTTTTCTCATTCCAGCATTAATGAAGTTCATTCGTAACAGTTTAGTCTAATTCGTACAAATTGAAAGATGGGCTCTGCATAAGCAGCAGTGAACAAGTGCAATGACAACTTCATTACCATAAGTAGAGCTGTGCATCATAAAAATCATTAAAAATTGCTCCCTAAATTGCCATATTAGTTTCTTTATGGGGTAATTTCTACACTACATGCAGTAATAGAATATTTTCTTTACCCTCCAGTGCATATTAAACTCACTTATCTTCCCCTATATCGCTAGGCGTTAGGCATTTTAATGGTGAAATAGGGAAAGTTCCCTCTATTCTTCTCAGGCAAATTTATTTACAATACAAAATTTACACTGGCAAATTCTTTGGAGATGTAAATTGCCATCTGAGAGATTGCCACAACATAATAATCTATTTCTTATTATAAAAAGATCTAAATAGAGCATTACACACAAGAAAAATGTGGAAACTGTTTTACTCAGTGAGGGCATAGCACACAACACCATGGCTTAAAGGATAGGTCAGGTTTGGATGGATGAGGCAGGGAGTTAAAGAACGCCAATAAATGAGTGATAAATGATTCAACTCTGATTAGAAATATTGCTATTTTTCAGTGCTGTCAGTGGAATAAAGGCATCAGCACAATGGACTAGTTACTGCCTTTTTCATAATTGAGACTAGACCTTCTAGCTGTGCCCCACAGCTTATCATTAATCAAGCTGAATGAAGCAGAGGCAATGTGACAGCTTTGGACAGACTTAGATGGGGAAGGCGCTATTTCAGGTATAGCCAGGCAAACCCTGAGAGCCATTCATCCACTCTAGCACTTAATTGTTTTCAGCGTGTTTAAAATTTTTATCTCTGTACTTTCCTCATCGATGTTAATTGAGTCACGTTTCCTTTACATTTGTGTAATGCATACTGTCTTTGAATGAAGTCCCTTTTGGGTCCACTATTGGACTGGTTTGTATCATTCACCACCACTTGGCACCATCTGCATCAGCCATCAAATCCCTGCCGCTATCAACTAAAGACTGCTGAGCTTCCTGAAACATTTACATTTGATCTCAACAGCTAGTAATCAACAGCTAGAAATCTATGCTTCTCTTGTGAGGAAATCCTTGTGTTTTAATACCAAAATACCAAAGAATATTAGTTTTAGTCTAACTTTTAAGCTGTGAAGTAATAGAAAATCTACAAGTTGACAATGACAGGTTATCCTGTTTTGTCACTAAAAAATCAATAGGGTGGCAGAGTACCAAAGCCCATCATTGTTGAAAAAGATGTTCATTAATTATGTCATTTAATTGGATTTAGGCAGGTGCACAATGAACACCTCAGCCAGGGTGGTCAATGGTGGGAAAAGGCCTGAGCACAACTCCTCTCTTTTTCTATTAGGAACCAGCATGTCCCCTGTCTACTGGAATTGCTGTGCTCTTTATTGATTAATGACCCTCATTTATTACGGAGAAGAAGGCTGTAAGTTGTGCTAAATGTACTATTAATCAACTTTCACCATCAAGTTATGAGGATCTGTGTTGAAAATGCCACTAGAAACGCAGGAGACCAAGTGACTGTTTTCCCTTGGCTCCTGTAGCTAGAAGTCTAAGGTGCTGATTTTAACAGGAGTTAAGAGTCTTTCATTGCTCTAATACCTCCTGTCCTGTATAACAAATGTCTTTGTGAGAAACTGAACATAATTCCTTTTGATGGAGCGACCGCCATGTTCTTGCCACCATTCACAGTCAAACCAACTAGAATAATGAAACACCCGTCCACACCCTCAAAGACCATCTATTCATTTCAGAATAGAGCGGAAAAATGCCTGCAGCTCCAAATATATCACAGATAAATCAACAATATTATATTAAGCTGAAAACAGATGAGAGGTTAAAAGACTGCAGGCAAGGCTGCAATGAATTTCAACTCTCACAAGTCTCTACAAGGCTATTATTTCCCACTGAATTGAGACATTTATGACACTTTAAATCCAGCTTTGTAAAAACTACAATTGATCATAATTTCTGAATGCATTGCCTAACATTGTATAGCTAGTACTTACTCTGAATGCATTTGAACCCTTCAAAAGTACTCAAGTCTTTTTTTTCCCCCCGCAGCTGTTACAATGTATTAAAATGCTATGAGCAAGATTTTACAATTAACCTATTAAGCAGACTGAAATTATCAGGAAGTACCACTTAAGCTGTCCTAGTTTAACTGTAAAGGTTATAACTCTAGAAATCACCACTTTCCTTAGATTTGTTATTTTAAGTTAAGAGTTAGGTTAAGAGTTAACTTTTTATTTAATCTTTATCCAACTTCAACACAAAACGACTGTTCTGATTGCAGTTTACACTTCCTTTACACCAAACTTTGAATGTACCTCTGCCTGGTTAGACCAGCCATTGTTCACTGCCTTCATGACATACAGTAATAGCTGGCATCCTCTGAGAACCCAGACAGATTTTCGAGGCAAAATCCCATCCTGACTATTGAGACTCAAAAGTCATGGGAGTGTAAAATCAGTTACCAGTCATTTCAAGTTTTTTACATCTACAGTTGCTTGTTGAGCTGTTCACTGGAATAATATTCATTGCGCTGTCTTGGAGCAGAGAAGTAAAAATGCATGAATTCTTTATAAGTAACTATTTCTGCTACGAGCCAAGACGGTAATATTAGTCACATTAAAATGCTGCAGTGATGAGGTGTGGTGTGGAGAACAACTGGGCTGATTTCACGCGTTGGAGAGTAAATTCTGTTATGTTTTGCTGCTCAGTAGTGGTTTGTTTTTGTCTGCTGGGTGTTGCTGTATGGCAGTACTCATTTTCATATCATTGTTCCCATAGTTATTTTGGTCCATAGCATTTTATTTGCATTCATTTTGCAAGATGCAGAAATGTGCCTCTAAACACATTGCACAAGTGTTGAACTGTTGTCTTTGAAATCGATGAGTTGAAGCGATTAGTCAACTAATGATTAGTTGATTGACAGAATCTGCAACTATGTTGTTTCAGTTATTTCCTTTTTTTTTTTTTTTTAAACAAAATGCCAAACATTAGCTGTTTTCCAGCTTCTAAAATGTGAGTAGTTGCTGCTTTTCTTCCTTTTATATAGTTGTAAATTGAATATCTTTGGGTTTTAAGACTGTTGATTGGACAAAACATTTGAAGACGCCAACTTGGGCTTGGAGTAATTGTGATGAGTATTCTTTTTACTTTTCTTGACATTTCATACATTAAACAAATCAATTCATTCAATTCAGTAAGTGGCAGATAAATCATTTGTTGCAGCCATTAAATCTGAAGAAAATAAAAACTCAAAGACTGACAGACTGCAGCTTGCTACTGTAATCAATTACGTCTCTAGAGGTAAAGCTAAAGGTTAAAGGTAAGTGTAAACATGCTGCTATCTAGTTAAGATCGGGATGTATATTCCCTAAGGGCAAGCCCTGGTGTCACTAACAGGAACAAGGTCAGAGGAAGCCTGGTAGCAGTCTGAAATCACAGGGGAAATGTAAAACTCTATTCCCCAAAATGGCTCCCTGACATGACAGCAACATGACAGGAAACAAGCTGATCTCTGCTGACGTATCCTTCAAATTATGTGGAATTATCTGATTTTTTTTTTCTCTCTTTTTTTTTTTAAGGACTGTAACCTTCAAGCTCATTTTTAATTTTCCGTGCAGCGCTCACATTCAGAGCACTGGCAGGTGCGCCCGACTCTAGGGCTACAGCATGCATGGCTGAGCTGCGAAAAAAGCAATGTCCCATGATGATCGGGGACAATCCACTGGTTTGTCAAAACCTGGCAGAATCTCTGGCTCCAGCAATAGCACCTTGTTAGATTGAGGTGCTCAATCAGGGGAGTGCTGGAGTGCCCGGCCAGGTTGAGAGTGGTGATTACCGGGGCACGGCTGTCCAAAGCCAGTGAAATGCTCCACCTCTCCACAGGAGGCCCTCTGACATTCAAGCCTGCATTTTCTGAATCAGTCTTGAGTGATTAGGGCAGCGACAGGCAAAAGGACAGATCAAACAATTATTCCTCCTCACCCTCCTCTCTATCCTTTTGACATGTGGCAGAGCAGCAAGAGTGCAAAATCAGAATTTCTACCATTTTTAATCAGTTCTAATAGAAAAGAATATTGAGGTGGTTTTGTCTATTTTATTTATTTATTCAAAAAATGACTGACTTTTAAAAAAAAATCATGTTGATAGGCATAGAATACACAGATCTTTTGAAGAAAAAGATCCGTTTTTTTTAAAAAATGAATAAAACAAATGAAAAAAAGTATATTCTTTACATGAGCAACACTGTGAAGTGTAAGTAGTGCTTTAAAACTGTTACGCAGAGGCAATACTTTACTAATCCCATGAGGGCTAATAAGCTCATTCAAAGGCTCATTATTAAAACCAGGAATGTACCTCACTGATGCAACGGTGATGCCTGTGTTAATTTCCTGCAGCTTCCAAAAAAAAAAAAAAAAATGTGACTGTGCAGACTAAAAGGAAAACAAGCAGCCCTCATAACAGGTTGTGCTTCCTTCAACATTTTGAATTATATTCACATAATGTTTAACTGCACTGATGTCTCCTTTGTTGTTTGCTGCTGCGTCGTCTGAGCTGCAGGGACGTTCAGCAGTAAAAATTAGTCAGCGTGAACAGGAGAGAGGGAGTACAGTATGTGTCAGAGCACAAGAGGGCAGTGTAAAATCCCTCTGACAGTCATCCATCCGACTAACTTGCCTCCCACCTGAAACAACAGCCATAAAACCTGTTGTAGGCTGCCAATCTTCAGTGGCTGTTTTCTTCCATAAAGCTCAGGCCTGAGATCTGATTACAGAGGGAAAACTGGACCACAGTCTGCTGCAAGAGACGGGGTGACAAGTCTTGTATAACCGTTCAGCAGGGACTCCACTTTGATCTTGGAGGAGAGGGCTTTCCATCTGTGTGAATGTGTTTTCAGACATAATAACAAACAGTATTGGCAAATTAATAAAAGAAGAAGAAGAAGAAGGAAAAAAAGGAGCAGGCACAATCCAGAGGAAAGACTTCCTCATATCACCTCTGCTTTTGCTGACATCATTCTTTGGGAAGATTAGTAAGAAGGTGATTATGGGTAATGAGTTGAAAAATGTAGAATTCAGAGAATGTTCATAGTGTGGCTTCCTGTGAATGATTTTCGCTCTCTGTGGAGCACTCACCTGCAATGGGGGGAGATGAAACGTGAATACTGTGCATCTCGATACTGTTGAAAATAACTTAAACATCCACATTATCTTCTTTCATGACGACTAAATGACTCACAGCAAAGCATTTGGGTGAACTAATCCTGGTAGGAAATGATATGCTGTATAGGTTTAATCACTTTTGATAAAGAAGGAACTATAATCCAGTTTCAGCAGCTATAAAATGTCATCAACAAAAAAGAAAACCTCACCAAATGATAGTGCTGCAAGCAACTAAAGCTGAATCTGAAAAGCGTAAATGTGGTACGCTATCTTTTGTATTTTGAAGTAGCATATATTGTGTCCTATATGCTTATGTGTGTGTGTGAGAGAGATATTGTAGCTCCATTCCAAAGTGTAGTGTTGAAAGGTGGCCTGGTGCTTCAAAGGCTGAGGGATTAGAATTTTTTTATCCCATAATTAATATGACGGAGGAGAGAGCGACGGCACCTAAAAACTGGACAGAGCCGCCAGTATCCTGCTGTGGCCAAAGAGCACCCCACTACCCACAATGCACCACAGGCCAACTCCATCAAAGACACAATACCATGTTCACCCCATGTCTTTATTGAATAGGCTTAAGGCTATCTTTCTCTCTCTTTTTTTTTTTTTCTTTGCGTACAGTGAATTCAAATGTCTGATTTTAAGACCAAAACCAATAAATACAATACACATGTATCTGTTCTAATCAAATTAAAGGCTTCGCTGTCCCATTAGTGCTTTAAATATATTCTGGGGGAATTCCTGACATGTTTTTTTGGACTTTAACCCTTCGCCTTGATTTCCCACCAAGTGGCGCGTGAGGCCTGATCAGCTGCGTTTTCAGTTTCTTAAGATGAAATCTGTTGAAACTTGAACCCAGTCTCTTTTTTTTATCATTATGGCATTTAATAACACATACCGTATGTGCTAACATTGTTTTTAAAAATCCATTTTATAGTTATAACAATATTTCTTTAAATTGAAGAAACCCAAGAAACTGTCTCCCCTCTTTTTATGGCATACACTGTACTGTATATTCTGAATTTGACATTTTATCCTCTACTTATCTCATGCCAGAATACAGGTGAAAGGTTACACAGCTTTCAGAGGGAATGCTGATTTGAAATTGCCAGCAGTTGTTTTGGAGAATTCCCTGGTTGCTTTGAAGTCTGCACCCCACTGAGTGTCCTAACTTTGACACAGAGAGCCATGGCTGCGGCTATTTATACATCTTGTGGGAGAATAGGTTTCCCCCACGTAACAGATTTTTTTTTTTTTTTTACTCCTTTTTTTTCTGAGGCTATCCCAGAAATTCAGCCATGCCACAGAAATGAGCGGAGGAGTTACTGTGACAATCGAAAAAGGACGCACAAAATCGTCTAGTGTTTGCAGATCATACACGCTGTTGTTTTATGTTGTTGTTTTTTGCCGCTGTTGAGGATTGTAGTTGCGACTTCCATATAGCAAAGTACCAGGGTCACAGTCAGAGAGTCCAAACCAATGCATCTCTTACAATTCTCACAGTCTATTGATTCTCCCTCTGAAATTTATGTTGCTTTTCAGCGGGACCCCCTACTGTGGCCCTCACTGCCTCCCCCACAGGAGGGTCACGGTGACACAAGAGTGTTGGGCCAGATGCCGAGTGATCCCCTCCGATGCACCTCCGCTTCCAAAAGCCACATCCATCGCCAGACCTCATTGAAATACCACACACCAGACCTGAATCACCAGCATCGCCCACTCTCCTGCTTGCAGTTTTTTTTTAAATTTATTATTCTATCAACAACACCAAGTGTAAATCTCCGGAGCAAATGCTCAGAGAAAAAAAGATCGGAGAAGAGAGGAGAACTGGGGGATGATGAAGAGGGAGGGTGGGGGGGGGATAGAAAGAAAGAAAAAACACAAGTGCAGAACAAAACAACCCAGCTGGTCCACCTTTGCCACTGGAAGCCAGTGAAGTCACCCTGTGTTTTTGTGAGAGTGCGTGTGAACAAAACGGTCTTTGAAGTTGGGTTACAGCACTGTACTGTGGCATCACTACGGCCACTACTAAGCCCCTGCAAAAATGTGCTGGGCGATTATAGAAAATGCTATAGAATCCAGTCATAAATCAACTAAATTTTCATGCAAATGGCCTCCTCCATGGGGCATTTATGTAGTGTGTGTATAGCAGCATCAATGGCGCATAAAAGGCACATTTTGGCACTTAAAAGAGAAATCATTGAGACATCACAGCCCAAATGCACACAGAACCTTCAAGGTCAAACACTGCGAAATAATAAACCACTGACACACAGAGAGAGACACACACACAAACACACAATTGGGAGGTACAACAAGACCGGAGAGTCGTTAAGGCTTTTATCTTCTGGTTGAAGGAGAAAGATCCACCCGACATCCCAGAGGGTACTGATCAATCACGGCCTGACTGGTTCAAACTGTTTGTGCTGGATTCCACATCTATCACCATCCGATGGAGCTCTGTGTCCAACTACAGCACTGAAGAAAAAAAAAAGAGAGCACTTTCAATTAGGGCATGGCGAAATAGATTCACACCACTTGATTTATAGTGCACGACTAATTACACAAGCCTTTTCTTTGCCTAATGCAGTTGAAGCTGAAACTTACCCTCGTACTTAAGGAGGTTATTGTCTTATGTTAAATGGCAGGCTGTGACATAGGCGAGGCCTGCAAGTTTTCATGTCCTTTAGAAAAGCTCTTGATAATGACATGAAGGATAACAATGGACTGAGCTGCTTTGATGTTTCGAAAGAAAAAGAACACTTGTCATTTCTCACAAGTCGTTTTTTTTTAAAAATATTATTATTTGAAGCATAAATCTATGTTTAGAGCCAAGTGGAAGATGTCAAACAAGCCTACAAACCCTAAATATAAGAGTTAAATACTATTCCCTGTATAATATTAAAATTAACAAACCAGCCTGGAATACTTTCACTTTCAATGATGGCTTCTCTATACCATGCATAAGTGTAGATTATGTCATTTCCTTAAACGTTGTCACTAGCCCATACCTCAGGGGGAAGATAGGGAGCTTAACAATAGGTACAAGCTACAGGCAGAGCACTGGGGCACGCTGAACCTCATGAATATCATTAGCTGTGAGCTGAATTTGTATTACTTTGGGATTACATCTAACCCTGTAACGCAACCTGATTGTGATTGCGAACTGAAAATATGTAATAACATAATCATATGTAAAGCAAATGTAGAAATACAAATCATGTTGTGGCATTAAAACCATCCCAGTTGGTCGGTTCCTGGAGAGAAGGCAGGGAGTCTGGAGTTTCTTTTTTTTCCCCCTCTCTGGAGCATTTATATAGTGTAATTCAGTGCTGTGCTAAAAAAGTGCTAAATACACATGTAAGGTGGAGATACGTTTTTTGTTGCTGACTTTATTGCCTTGCTACAAACAACCTGAAAGCCCCATGTTCCTTAATTTTACAATGAAACGTACCAGATGGCTTTTACAACTTAATTTACCCACTAAGCACACACGTATCCACCTAACATTTCCGTTCTTGCATTTAACACTCTGTAACCGATACAATCTGGAGACAGTTGATCATTTATTTTAATTGAAACATATTCTTCAAATGGAAAGATCTCGTAATGATGGCATTCTTGTGTTTATGCTCAAATAGCAACAAGGAAGTCGGTTCATAACCTGTGACATCCCCTACACCCAAAGACACTGGATCCCACAGTAGCAGAGGTGGCAGAAGCTGGGTGTCAAGTTGGGAATTTAGACACATTTTCCATCACTGAGCCTTAAAGGATTTCACACTCTCACTTAAGACAGTCTACACCTCTCAATAGGTGCTACATCTAAGATGAGAGATTGTACGCAACGTCGTTTTAAAGACAGACTCTCCCCAGTGACGAAATATCAGGATTTCCTTAAGAGCAAGACTTGTTGCACCGCTCTCTTGGCAGTGATTAGGTCTTTAGACACTCAAACATTATGTGATTATTAGTCAATCAATGTTTTACCATTAACAGACAGTGAAAGCATCCCTGACCATTTAATGGCTTGCTTCCCTTTCAAACCACTAAAAAAAACCCATTTGAGGAGGAAAAAAAATCTACATCAAAAGCAGCATTAAGGAGCAATTATATAGTATGCATCTGTCTGAGCCTAAATGACAACTAATCTAAATCACCATATATTTATTGCATTTTTTTTATCCTGTGAGAACAGGGTATAATTACCATTACACATATACAGTAAAACTATGCTTTGACACAAGCCTTAAACCACTAAATACACTTTTTAAAAACAAAACAAAACTGCCGTCTCTTAATGATATCAATGTCATGAGACCTGCCAATCAGAATCCCACAAAAATACTGTCAACATCCAGATGGATCTCTTTAGCTTTACCCGCTTTTTTTTCAATTGCGACTTGCGTTTGTAAGAACATCACTAAGATGCAAAGTTTTGAAAACGGTTTGGATTAAGAACCTGCTCAGACACTGACACGAGGTTCCACTCTGATTGAATTTGAGAGCTGCTGATCAACCCCCAGTTAAGGCCAACTGATCAGGACAGAGGTGTCAGTTCAGAGCTTAGCTGGAGGAGTGAACGCAACACTCCTCCTTAAGCAAGATGAAAGACTGTTCCGCATGATGCGTACCCTCCTTAACACTTTGACGGATGTGATCGACCAACCCCCAAAGACGTGTAGTGACAACAGATGATCTGCTCAGGTAAGCACCATCTTGCTTTTCAAAGTGCTTCACACTGCAACTCATCGTAAGAGGTTGATTTCAAAGTCACTGCTAGTCTGCAGCTCGACAGATTTCCTGCCCATGTGGATATGTGGCGAAGTCACGCATGTCTTGGAGGCACAGGTGATAATAGGGCCTTAATCGCCCTGCTGGTTCTGCTTGTCCCTCTCAATGTCACATATCCGGATGAATGTGGTAAATATCAGCCCATACTTGGAATAATGCCACTTTATCTGGTTTTGTCAGACCAAGGTCTTGGTCACATGAAGTGGGTGAAAGATGAAAGGTGTATATAACATTTGCAATTTTAAAGCCAGTGTACTGCATAATCACCAGGTTAATACTATTTGGATGGTGCAAGTTTGAAACTCTTGGATTAAAAATAAAGCTGAAATGCGAAATGCATATTTTTGCATGCAAGATGTAAAGGCTTTCTAAACGAAAGGCGGCTGCTTTGAGGCTAATTAGCATTTTCGACACAGACAGGTGATCAGAGCAGACAAGTATAGAGATCCACCCTTTGGTCAAAGGGAGTTTTCAGCAGTAATGACATGTGATAGGAAAATAATGACAATGATAACAATACAATTGCTATTTTGTCTAATTTTTTTGCATTTTTGTGCTTTTATACAATATCTCTTAAATCTAAACATCAGTAAAAGCAATTCCCCCAACATGATGGTTTAATGAGGATGGATCTTGGCAGAGGCATGGCGCCCCCATCCCTCTTACCCTCTACCATACTGGCTGTACCTCATCCAGCCATGCCTTACCAGCATCCCCGCTGTTCAATACCGTCTCATTTGTCATGTATCAAACGCAAACTTCAACGTATTGCCCTCACATATGCTGTGGAAGAAGGAGTCTGCTGCAGTGATGCTCTGGCTGCTGTCCAATCCTCAGCTGAATAAACACAAGGGCCATTTGCAGGTTGGCAGACAGCGAGATGTTTGTCTTTCAAGGCAATCCACCTCCCTCCTCTTACTCCAGTTACTCCAGTTGACCCCTTCTCTCCGAAACGCAAAGGTGAAGAGACGCCAAGAGCTTAGAACCGCACAAGTTAGTGTGATTGGCTGCGTAACTTTGGAAGTCCACAGCATTTATGGAGTTTGAAGTGTCAGGACAAGATTCAAAGTTGTGGGAAGAACGATGCAGAAGTGGAGAGAAAAAAGAAAAATGTCGGACTTTAGAGGACATTAAATCAAAGGAAGCAGATCAAATAGGATTAAATAGATGGTTATGAATGATGGTTCACTGTAATAACAAATCAGATCTGCAGACAGAGATTAAAATAAAATCTAAATATTGATACTCATGTTAATTAACCAATTACACATCTATAAAGAATCCTGATATTTGATTATAATCGTATCATCAAAGGCCGTGGTAGCCCCAATCCTGTCTCCTAGAGATTACATTCATATGCTACTAATTTTTTTTTTTTTTTTTCCCAGTTATGTTTTGAGGGAAACGTAATTGCTACCAAGGATGTTGACTTTGGAGACCAGGGTTTGCATCCTGAGTGAGGTTTAGAAAACAAAAGCACTTCAGTTAAGGTTAGGAAAAAGTCATGGTTTTGGTTAAATGTTAATAAAGTGTTTCAGGTCATTGTTGACTTTTTAGTATTTAACCAAGATCATGATCTTTCCTTAACCTTAACCAAGTGCCTAATCATAACCATAAAAGAGCTGAATCCTGCTTTAGTCATTATGAGCGCATATTGTGGGAAACAAAGATGAAATGGAAAATGTTGTCATTGAACATTTTGGATCCTGACTCACCAGATAGATTCATTAAAAACTTTTCCTCATTATTTTGTTTTAAAGTGATCATATTTGTGGTTGCAAATAAACATAATTTCTAGGAGACAAAGTCGGGTCGCCCCCACCACAAACTGCACGCACATACAGTATGTACATACATTTGTGTGTGCTGAGCATAAACTCAATGTTTCACTGATGTGTCCTCTTTGTAAACTCCACCGCATTTCCAACAGCTCGCAGGAAATCTCTGAAAAACATGAACATGGTAAATGCAGCTCAGTCTAACCACCCAGAAAAATGGGCACAAGAAACAACAAATCCTAAAACAAATGCTGCTCTAAAGACACTGTCCTATTGTGTATTCATGACCAGGCTCTTGTCTTTCACTGACACAAAAGCAAGCAGGGTCTGCTGTTTCAGTCAGTTTAAACAAATAACAATGATGCAACAGGAGTGCTTCCAGTGAATGTGAAATGCACTGTTGAATCACCAGTGGAGGCCCCCCAATAGTTTGCCACGCATCACAACAGCCAGGACAGGCTCAATATTAACATTTCCTTTTGACATGTGGCAAAAGGTTTTCTTTAACCCACGGAGGTTGAATGGGAATCAGTGGATAATAAGAAATTAAAAGGTAAAGAGGACACAAGGGAAAGAGCGAGAGAGAAAGCCAAATCCTAGCCCCAGGGCTTAATGTTAGAACACAATGGCCGCCAAGGCAGTAAAGGAGTCGACATTTCTTATTCGCCCCCTCCCTTGGTGCCACCTGCATTACAATTAACCTCATGGCAACCTTGAGGTCTCTGATTAGTGATGGCCTATTGTCTCGATCCCATTAATGCTTGGCCCCCACTCTGCCCTCAGCGCACTCACATCAACAAATCAAACCCAGTTTCCGGCAGGGTCTTTTACTGCAGGGAGCTGGCCTCTAATATGGGACGGCTAACTAAGGGATGGCTACAGAGGGGGCCTGCAGAAAGCTGCTAGAGGTACCTGAGAGGCTGGGTAGCACTGAAACTTGAGTAAAAAGAGTATCCCAACATGTAACAATATTCTTTGTATTGACAGATGCCAAAAGCTGCTATATTCAGTTCCAAAAGTTGCAGGAATCAACAAAAAAGGGAAGAAAAACTGGACTATTAGAGCAGGAAATAGTTGCTTTCCTTTTGACAGCCACACTGACAACTGCGAAATACAAATGTAAAAAAATAAAAACTGACCCAAGCAGCCTAAGCTTTGCACCAATGATACTCAAGAGAAGTGAAAGACAGAAGCGTGAGCGTTGGAAGAATTAAAAGCACGCCAGATGTTGGGAACCCCTCGAGGAATAAACCGACACATTAAACATAATATCACCTCATGCACTGGAGTGCAATCACTGGTTCTCTCCGGGGAGCTGTTACACTATGTGTTGCTGCCACAGTTTAAATCTCAAGAACCAGAAACTAATGCACCGCAGACGGGTTTGGCCCACGCAAAGAGTACACTTGGGAACACAGACAGACTTGGGAGCTCCATGTAGAATGGAAAAACTATGACTTGATTCTTGAACTCAGCATAAATAGAAACAGAGTAGTTTTATCTGATATCACCAGGGAGATAAGCATCAAATCGTTTTATGTATGTATCAACACAGTAGTCAGTAAATCTGCCTTTAAAGTGACTTGCCTCTTTCTTAAATTACACATCTCAGCTTAGGCACCAGGGGACAGATAGGGCCAAATTATTCACACCGCATTAATAATAAGACTCAGAGGCATCAAGTATACTTAAAACAGGTGTGTGAGTTTTAACATGACCATATTATTCTTTCATCAACAAATGCTAATCATCATGAGTTGGCACTCGCTGCAAAACATCATAAATCACATGATCAGAACAACCATTTGTGAGCTGTAATGCACATTTAGAACTTTAAAGATACAATCGATGGACGGAGCTCTTGCAACTAAAAAGAAATAGCTTAGAAGCTGAATGTTACAAGTTTTTGTTGACAGCGATGGGTTGAAAATGGAGAACAAATTACAATAATGTCATCTTTATAATAAATTGTAATTACTGTCATTATTATACTGTAATTATTGTAAATACTGAATGTTTAGTATTCATGTGTGCAGATGAGTTATAATTAGTTGTCCTGAAGTATTAAGCTTAATTTTCATTATAAATTAAGAATCGCTGCACATCGATATGAAGATTTGATCACTGTGAGTTTGTGTGCGTGTGTGTATGTGTTTAATGCTTCATATATCCATTCTGCTAACAAAGCACTGTTCATGCTAAACCTGCAAGGAACATACTGTAGATTTAGTGTGAGAACTGGATCCAAGATGGCAGCCCATTCATTCCAATTAAGTTTTCTCACAGTCTAAGGATAGAGGGTGTCGTATTTTGTGTACATTGTGGAGAAATTTGAGGCAAATTTGTGATTTTGGGCTTTATAAATACAACTGACTTGACTTGCAGCAGATAACTAAATACAACTACCGTCTACTGATATTATACATACGCTCAGTTGTTTGCTGCCTCACTGAAATCCATATTTGCTTGAAAATTTGTGCCACTATTTAGCTTATAACCTTCTTCCAGCTCTTTACAATAAATGCACGGAGCATAACATCATACAGGATAAGTAGGGTAATACTGGCACTAACAATACCGGTTTTGCTATATTATTTTAACACTGATCCTTTAAAAAATAAACTGTTTTGAATCTGTGAAACTTAAAATTGCAGAATGCAACACTGAGAGTGATCCGATTACATTTCTGAAGGAAATGTTCAGCATCTTCGAAAGAAACGACAAACAAGACCAGCAGAGGGAATATAACTATGTGGAGCTTCCCTCTTGTAATTGCTTAGTTTGGATTTTGTCGCTGGAAATTAGCATCAGCTTTCTTGGATCTTCTGCGGGATTCATTTGTTTTATGATGGCACTAATGGCCATTCAAGCTCCACAGCCTGACTCAGGGGGGGTAAAGGGGTCAATTTATTCCAACTTAAAAGAAAATATTGGTGTTTCTGAGCTTTCTGCTCATCTCTATCATTGTTAGCTCAAAGCCACTTAGATTGTTGTTCAATCCGGTGCTGTGTGTCATTAGGAAAGCAATTCAATACCACCATGTACCTACCACTGTTCACATGACCTCATCTTGGTTTGCTGTCAAGGATCCTCAACAATCTGATGGTATGATGTGCCAGAACAGAGATGCGTCATCTTGATTTTTTTTTTTTAAATATAATTGCTTACTGTCAGGCTAATGGCAAAGTCACAGTGAGGAGATGTTAGATTTTATCCTAAATCTTATCCTTTTAGTACGTTTTTCTTCTTCTCACTTCCTTGTCATTTCCTAAAAAACAATACAAATCAATGGAAAACAGTTGTGGATGAAACATAAACAGGAGGATAAATAATAGTTTACTTACATGGACTTAAACAAGCTCCATACAATAAGACAGACTCATTAAGCATTTAATTCAGACTGGCTCAGGTGTGTCTCTCTGTCCAGCTAAGCAATACAACAGTTACACCATTTATGGACTGTCCAGTGTGCAGGGGGTGAAGAAACTTCTGGGGCACACCTGCCAGCTGATTCAACCATTAGACTACACACCACACTGTCTATAGCCCCAGTCCCCCGAGGATGTCCCTCGCCATGCAGGTGCAGAGACGCAGAAGCTGTGATGTATTGCTCTAGATTTTAGCAATTCCTTCCTCGAAAACCTCTTATCGTGTGTGAATGAAACAACTGGATGCATATTTTCTGTGCATTACTGAGAACGCTTGTTTTCATGTTACTGAAAATGGTTCCGGGGTTGTTTTCAACTAGAAAGCATATGTTGGAAGTCAAATGAGGTGATTATAATGGTTTTACAATAGCTTGAAGCATTATTTCATGATTCTGACTTTTGATTCTAACAATGGAAAAATAGTTGGAAAAGTAAGCTTTGAAGAACTTTGCCCTCTCGTCCATTAAATGTGAATATTTGCAAAAAAATGCGAAAACCCCAACACACATCCACACTTTCATTGTGTTGTTAAATACTTTCAATCCTTGTAAAATAGAAAATAATTAATGAAAAATGAAAAAAACTTATTTTTAAACAATATCAGGACCTCTAGAATGTATTTGTTAGCTCACTAGTTCATTCATTCTCACATAAAAACTTTAAAAAGTTAACTAAAAGTCCTTTTGAAGCTTTGTGCGTGAACAGAAATGAGGCAAAAACAGGAGCAGGCCATTTTTATAGCATACAAACGAGTGCTTTTGCTGACTAAAACCCACTCTTGACTCCACTGTCGACTTTCTTCCAGCTTCAAAACATGTTTCCTTCTCCCACTGAAAGCATTCGGAGGCCACAAGGCTGCCACATTTCTGCCACATTGCTGCCACATTGCTGCCACATTGCTTATGTGGCTTCACCCAGCAACCATTATACACCTAACCATACTCCAACCACATCGCTTTAACACTCTGCCAGGGCCGACCCAAAATAACACTCCCATGAAGATTCAGGGAAACGGAAGAAAAAAGTTGTCCTCTTCTCCAAAACATAAAACTGAATACCATGACCAGTTTTAATTCAAAATCTGACTGCAATTACAATTTGAAAGAATCTCATTTCATGTAAAGTCTTGTGTAATCTTTTACCCATATGTGATACAAACAGCAAGGTGGCCTGTGATAAACTGTGGTATGTTTCTGTACTGGAAAAATTTGCCAACATTGAGAATTAAATTTAAAAAACAGATGATAATCTTTTACTCAGCAGTACTAATTTGTCAGGCCTGGAAATGAATACCATAAACATCACATGCAGCTGGAATTTATGGAGGAATATAAATAGAGGGTATTCTATTAATATTCGTAGAGAAATGCTTAGGCTTGGTGTTCCTCTATGAGATTCATCAATGTTGGTAGTTATTGTCCAGACCCCCCACAGTTGTAATTCTTTATCCTTGCCATCTCGGTAAACTGCATTATTTAGTTAAGAAGATGTAATTCTTTTCACTTCACACAATCAGCGAGACTCCAGACCGACCCAAAGCAGCCGCACACGTCCTCTATAAGTGAGTTTGCACATATAATGGCTTACTGTGTTTAAGTTATAGATTTGAAAAAAATACAGATGAAATGACTCCCTTGATCCTACACAAGAAGCGATTAAATTCTGGTTGCACCCAAGAGTCTATTACTATTGCAACGTGTTAATTCTTTAGATGATTGGGTATTTATGTAAATCCTTTGTTTATCATGTATCCATATGGCGAACTACAAAGATATGCGCATTGTTACAATGCCAAACCAGATGTTGACTTATCTGAACTTGACAATTGATCTTTTCTTTAAAAAAAAAAAAAAAAAGCACATGATGCTGCAATGAACTAAAAACATTAGTTGACACAAAAGAAAAGGGTTTAAATACAACAAAAAACAATTTGCATTTGATTTCGTTCAGACGTAAATGATTCATTTAGCACTTTGAGAAGCTATTACACACTGCTGCACTGTTTGCTGGTGTTTCAGCAGCTTGATTTCACGCACATCATCTCAGCAATTCAGAGCGGTTTATTTATCCGATCCCGTAAACAAAATAATCATTAACCAGCAGTGCAAGGAAAGCGTTTTGTCTTGGTATAATATGATACCAGGTGAGGCTGCGTGTCTTGACAGGTCGCCATTTTCGGGCCACTAATTTGGTCTCTTTGTGGCAGAAGCAACTCCCAGCACAGCAGCAGGACAATTATATCCAGGTGCAAGGATTTGATTCAACAAATTCTAGGTGGATCATTCCAGCTTGCTCCAGGCCCCCCCCCCTTTGCAGCGTTGTCTCTCTTCTGGGCCAGCTTGGAACAGATGCCCTTGAAAAATCTACAGCCCTCACATGTGACTGAGGACCTTGACAAAAAGCTGAAGCACTTCCAGAAACTTGAAAGTCATGAACCATGTTGTATATTATAATAATTGGAATGGCAGCAACTGGAAACATTCCCCTGAATATTCCAGAAGATAATGGGACATGCTAATGAGTGTGGAATCACGCCAATCAAAAAAAAAAAAAAAATTAGAGAAGAGAAAGAGAGTGGGGTGGAGTTTGGTGGGAAGGTGCCCAAAAGGAAAAAAAAAAGAAGAAGTAGAGCGTACGGGGTGGGCTGTATGCGTATGTGATATATGTGTGCTCTGTCTTCTTGGAACAGCAGCACTGTTGAGTGTGGAATAGTACTGTACAGTCCGCCTGTCAAAACTGTTGATGCACATTTGGGGCGAAAAAAAAGGATTTGGGAGCTAGCACCTGGCAGACTGAAGCATTTCATGCTATGCTGCTATGCCAAAGCACTCATGCAATGCCATGCTAAACTCAGAGCTTATTCTTCTCTCTGGTCGCCACACAGAAAACATTACAGAAGGCCCTTTTGGTAGTATGACTGTAAAAACTGAACTTTGAGGGAATGTTGTTGTTGTTGTATCTAAATCAGGAGGGGTTTTGGTCTATTTTAGATTCATTTTAATATATTGGTATGTTAATGGAGTTCTGAATGGAAATTTACAACCAACTGTGTCAGTTTTGCCCAATGGGAGCGAATTATGTAAAATTTAACAAGGCCATCTGTAACTGCTTTAACATTTATTGATGTACATTAAATCTTAAAGCATAATTCCCTTTGAATGATAATTATTATGTTAGGAAGAGCTTATGGTGCAGTGACTTATTAAAAATGCTGGACTGCATCTTCGCTGTAAAGCGAACTCTGTCATCAGTGACACACTACATCTCAATCCTGTGGACAGCTGATTGGATTTACTCAAAACTTGGGCTGGAGAAAGTCTCATGCTGAGAGTAAAATTGACTTAGGCCTGTATTCAGAGAGAAAGATGAAGGGCATCCAGTCTTATCATTCTCCATCCCATGTCTCCCTGCAGCCCCAATACTTTCCATGTGTTACTCCGGTATGTGCCTGAGAATTTTCTACATGTGATGTCAACATCAAGCCAGGACCCAAAGTCAAAGGAGGTACAAGGGGCTGAATCAGAAGTGCTGCCAACATTTTATGGCTTTGGAATCCATGTTCAGATTGTTCAGTGGATGAAAGATCACTTTAAGAGATAGATGCCAGAAAGCGAGTGGAAATGGTACAAATAGAGATGTAGCTTAATGTTTGTGTGACAATGTAGGCTAAGATTGGCAAGATTCGGGAAAAGTCTAACACCTTTTGCTCGTAATATTAATGACATTTGACTATAAAACTGATTATAATAGCCAAAACCACGTATTTGAAAAGTCCCAGTTTGCTTGTAATTTGCACAGGCAAACATCTGAGCAATATAGAAAGTCCTTTGCGACTACAACACCACCTCAGTGTTTAAATGCAATTATTTTCTTAATGCATTATGATACAAATTCATAAAGTAACCCGATTCATGGCTCCAGATGGCAAAGACGATGAGTATCTTGCATGTTACATTTGAATTTTATTTGATAAACCTTAACAACATTTCTATAACTGTAATGTATAAAAATGCAGACAGTGTAACCAGGGGGCTGTGTGTAATTTCATTCCCACTGCATCCTCACCGGGGTGCTGGTTCTCAGACTTCAGCCAGAAGACAAGCCTTTATTTGATTTAGGCAACTCCCCCCTCTCATGTGCCTCCTCTGCTCATGAAATGTCCCAGTATGGAATGTCTGCATTATTACACTGCTGACAGAGATTGATGCTTCTCCAAACCATCTGCACATGCAACAATCCTCAACTTGAATGAACTTAATTGCAGGGGGAGAAAAAAAAAAAAAAACTTTTAGGAGTTGGAAAATACAAGGCATGATAGTTTTAACTTTGGATGTTTCAGTTTGAGGGGAACATATGTTTGGAAGGAAAGAAAAAAAAGTTTTGTAATGAATGTTTGGAATTTTAGCCAAACTCCATCAACGAAAGTGTCACAAATGAGTGATTTAATGTAACGCCGCACGTGGCCATGAGGTTGGGTTGGGTTGTAGCAGAAGCAGAATAAAGCCACTGAGTGATGTAACTTTGAAATTACTTATGAGTCAATGACATATCATCAGTCATTCAAATCTATGCCTCCCAAAATAGGCATGCAAATAACCCTAAACGGTCCTTTGCAGCGTTCATATATCTTATTCCACAATGTTTATTTAAAAAAAATACACTCAATTTGTCATTTGTGAGTCAAAGGTGACGTTATAAGAGGAACACTTGGTCAAAAACAGTCTCGAATGTGAACTTGAAATCTTAGATATTTTTTTAGACAATGGTGCTACTTTTGGCATCCTCTATATATATATATGAATACAATGCTTGTAATTCACATAAGCAGGTGTGAGATATGTGGTCTACTCTTAAAGGCTCAGAGAACAAGGGGTTGCAGTGTACTCGTGCAAAGAATCAGTGGGATCAAGTGTTGGAACCTTTACAGTACGTCACCGTCTTGTTTAACAAGTCCAGGGATCAAAACACTAATCCCTCCACTCTCCCTTTGGTTATAATTAACTCGCAGTGCTTGATGCTGACACTATTTTAAAGATGTGTTTCTATGGACTCTAATCCTGATTCAATCTTGCCATCTGTGTAAAAGAGAGAAAAAAAAAAAGAAGAGGCTTTTTGTGTTCACTCTCCCTTTATTTCATATTGTATCTTGTATTATCAGTTCAATACCTAATATCACAGGGTGTTATGACTTGACTAGATTACCAAAACAGTAGAGAAAAAAAGCTTCTCTGATCTTCAGATGTTCAGATTAAATTCATGACGTGTTGGCAGGTGAAATGTTTAGATTCAAAAGAACTGATAAGATTGTTTGACTGGAACCAGCAAATAATTTGTTTATTTAACATGAAACCCAAATTATTCCAAACTTAAATGAAGCCTCCCAAAAACATTTACATTTTATGTTTTACTGTGTTTTTTAAAACAGGCGATCATTTTCAGATTTAAGAAAAAAAAAAGAATTCTCAACCATATAAATCAAAACATAAACAAGCCAGCGGTGCAGCGCAGAGCTTGAACAGTGTGAGTCAATTACAGATTGAGGTTTTAAGCATAAACCAATTATTTCTGAAAGGAAAATACAAACAACTGAGGACAGATTTTTAAAAAAAATAATAAAATGTTAAAAAATGATTTGCAGAAATAGCTGCTTTCAAACAATCATTCTACTCGCCATTAGATAGCCACATGCCGCCATTTATCTGCTTAGTGACGGCGGCTGCAGTTTGCTGTGAAGCGATGACAGATGGATACTTACGTCGCGTAAGTTTGGAAACAACCTTTAGCGAGAAGTTCAGCTGGATGCTCTTTCTAAGGACTTATCAACACTTGTCCATTAGACACAAACCACTGCTGCGCGTGGCTTTATACCAAATAGCTGAGTGTGGATCCAGTGCAGGGAGCTGTCATATGTTTAAAAGAAAAAATAAAACAAGTGGCTGCAGACAAGTCATGTGACAAATAGGACACTTAAAACACTGGTGTTGATATTTGTTTTGCTACGAGTAAACATGACTGATTATTTGCAGTAGATTGGAGCAGTAATTATATATTTAATATGTCATATGTAATAGATATAATAACAATAATAGTGGTCTTGCTATTATCCATCCGTCTTGGATGGTTGCAGGGAAAAGCAGAGTTTCAACATTTAATGCTAAGTTGCAAAAGCTGATGACAAGTTCCCAGTATGCTGTTTAAAACCACCACTGCAATATAACTTGTGCAATGTGAACATTGTTGTTCAGATGTGGGTTTGCATTCAGTTGTTGCTGCCTTCCTCTGTGCTCCACAAACACAAACTCCAACGCACAAACTTTCATCTAGATTTCAGTCTTCATTCCTATAATTTTTTTGCCAAGTTTAGATGTTCTGAATCAGATAAATCCTTGCTGTTTGTTCCGAACTTGATCTTCTGGATAGACTTGACATTTTATGAGAGCTAACATTTTATTTGCCCTTTCGAACACAGTGTTTGTTTTTTTTTCCTTTTACCAGACTTCAATAATTTCTACATGGATTGCTCCACCGCTACAAGTAACCATGTCATATAAGCATCTTATAATGAATTTGAGCTCATGATTACATTTGGAAACAGATAAATGATATTCAAGTGAAATCCATAATATAAAACACATGATTAATCAAATACAAACACAGTCCAATACTTTCTAACTTGAAGTAACACATTCTGTGATAAAAGTCTTTATTCATGCAATATTATTCAGACACAGTCAACGAAGTGTTTCCATATGCAGACATCACATATGTCACGTCTCCTCCCACACAATGACCTCACCTCAATACAAGACATAATCTCCTGACATGGGAAGCATTGAAATAAGCCCTCGTCATTTGTTGTTGTCATTAATTTTAAAATCCCCCCGAACACAGACTATGTCACGCTGTGTGAGCAACAATGACACGACAAATACAGGTGCTGCTTAAATGCAGTCATTAAAATGTATTTTAGTTTAGGATGTTTATTTTTTCATTAAACAAACATTAAAATCTTGGCATTTTAATAATAACTATTTCAATACATTTTCCGCCAAAAAGTGGCAGCGTGAGGCTTTGGCCACAGTTTCCCCACAATTTCCCGTCGCAGGTGGAAACACCAATTAGTGATTAATTGAAGGTGGCGGAAAAATAATAAACAGCAAACACCTGGACCAAGCAAATTTGGGCCAATCATTATCAATCAAGCCATGAGTGAGCAACGGGCAATTGGAATTAATGGGACATACACGGCTTATAATGTAGGAAGCGCATGGCATTTCATTTTGAAAATTATTATTAGCAAACAAATTGACTTAGCACAGTTGCAACCGTCAAACGGTTGGTCACTCAGTTAGAAGAGATGGATGGATTTCTTGCTTGCCAACATGTTTACCTAATGTGACCAAATTGCACTGATACAAAATGATCCCTTATACCTTGGGTCATCAAAATGTAAGAACACAGAAAACAATCAAGATGTGCAGCTGATTATTTAACTAGGCTGTGTTTTTATTTATTATTTGACATTTTACAAAATAGCCCTTTAACTCAATCTCAAACACATTTTTTCAGATCCATAATTGCAAAACAATGAAATGGAAAAGGTTAAAATAATGAAATATTAACTTAATCTGTGAAGATTCTTCTGTAATAGTGAGGATCATGTTTTGGAGCACAACCCATGTCTTACATTTTACATTTTCCCACGCTAAAGAATTTCAGCAGTTTGATTATTTCTTCACTCAAAACCGCTGGTATGTCTTCAATATTGCTGGAGAGGTGCTTTCACACGGTTTCTTCACATCCCTGTCAAAGGAGCACAGAGGTCACCGCAGCTTCTGGAAGCGACGTGACCCTGTTACATCGCAGATTTTCATCTATTCTCACCTAATCCACGTCATATCACTCAGTTAACTCTGATAAGAAGAAGTATCAAAGTCACTGACGTAAAAATCAAACAGTGTGATACTTACAGGAGCCAGCTGCCGCACACAGGTTGAACCATGTGTTATACATCGGGGATTTGTTGAGCAGGATTCGGTACATCTCACTTAGCTGATCATAATTTATCATCTTTTATTAAGTACAATATGGCATTTGATTGAATAATTGAATAATCAAGCACAATATTTCATTTTGACAGTCCTGTATAAGCTAATGCTGACATACAGTTGTGCCAAATGAAGTTCTCTGCAGGCTCAATTTAAGATTTCTTTATTTTTTTGTTTCCTTTTGTCTGATCATATTTTTCATTGCATGTTGCCAGTTTGTCTCTATAATGACTTGTATTCCTTCACAGATAATGTACATGTAGACTCCCAGATCTATCCTCTGGCAACATTAGGTAGCTAATATCCTTTGCCTGCTAGAGTTCAACACTTAGTGCACAGTCATACAAACACACACACACACATACTGAACCACCCACGTGCACAGACAGACCCACAGACACATTCAGCTTCCAGGTCTTTCTTGGCTCCCATCACCAGTCAAGTTGCATTTCCACCTGTGTCCTGCTGATGCAGCTGGTGAAAAAATATCCCATGCCAAGCGCACTGGTATGATGATACCTTAGCACATACCACATTTTGTTTGCCAATTTTTTTTATTTTTTTTTTACTTTTAATCACTCTCTTTCTGTGATGCCAGTATAATTATAAATGAATGCACTGCAGAGAGGTGGAATGTATCAGGTATGATTAAAGCGTTGCATTAGTCGGTAGTTTTCAACAGGCTGCTGCTGATTCGCTTCTCTTGTTAAAATGTGTTGTTGATACCTACTGTACTGCACTGCTGACTACATTGTGTTAGAATGGCTCGAAAGTCTTTGATAAGGTTAGTGAGAATGTGCAATGATGTCAGAAACACTTCAGTAATAAGCAATAGAGAATATGTGCAGATGTGCACACTTTCTCAACACACACGGCCACAGCGTGCACTGGACTCTAATGATGGATGTATTTCCATTATCAGAATGAAACTGAACAACAGTGAGCCAGAACAATTACAAAAGCGCCAAATGTTTGCAGGGAGAAAAAAAAAAGTGTGGATATTAACATAGCAAAAAATGAAAATGGCTGCAATTGTGCATGCACAAGCCAGCTAACCAGTGGGATTGTGATTCCAGCTTGTTTCGTTGCACACGTTTTTTTTTTTGTCTGGAATGATTTACTCATGAGGAAAGAACAGAAATGTAATATCATTGCTATTTAAAATATCTTCATTTAAAACAACAGGCAAGCAGAGCAACCTGTATTTACTGCCTCTTGTCTCTGAAAAATATTTGAAGGTTGTGAGCAGCAGCTCAACAGGAACACAACTATGAATTTTAGGCAACCAAAAGATAAAGTGGTTGTGCAGAGGCTGGTGAGTTTAGTAGATTTTCTTACAGTTTTCTTTTTTGAATACGTATAAACACTGCTATTCAATCGCTTGTGTGGGTTGAGCTCTGGATAGAGTTGAAGAATTTCTTTTTTATGTTTTTGTCACACTTTATGGCTTTGATTTGCAACTCCAGCCGTTTTTACTTTTTAGCTGCATTGAGACTTTCAAGACAAGTGCTGTAAATCATAAACTCTAGCCTAAACCATAACTCATCATGAGCACAAGCTAATGAATTGAAGAAAAAAAAAAAATCTCATATTAGAAGATAGATCTGATGATATAGGTTGATTTTTTAGAAAAAGTTTTACTCAGAAACTCATTTGTTTCTGTAGAATACAGTAATGACTGAGGACATAGGCGTGTCCAAATTGTAAAACATAATTTCAGTCTGCAACTAATTTAGTTAGTTGGGACTCTGCTAAATTCCAGAGAATACAAAAGAGCATGCAACAAGATGAAAACCCAACATCTGTTTGCATCAGGCTTAGTGTCACTAAAAACAATGAAAACCTTTAAGTTCATGTGGTTACAACCATGTTTTCCTCCAGGCCACCTTATGAAGCACGAAAACAATGTGAATGTGGAATGGAGCAGTAGAAATCTGCCAGTGACGATCTTTGGCTGGACATCCTCATTGCAAAATAACAAAGTCATTATCAGAGTCATCAGACAAACAGATGTCGACAAGCTGCTCTGCGAGCGAGAAGACCTCTCCATCGAACAGTACATTAACGCACCATATGCATGGCTTTTTACTATGTGGAATCAAAGTCAGTCAGGACGATGGATTTATTAAATCAGCTTTTGGTTTATAACTTTTTAATAAATCAGCTTCACTCACAGGGTCCTAATGTAAACAAAAGGCTACAGGCACATCAGCAAAAATGAGAAAACGCAGGACTGAAAACTGCCATCACCTCCAATATGATTGACAACTCTCCTAATACACCAACAACTACACTAACAATCACTAATTCTGTTTCTAATGCTGTTTTCTAAACAAATGAGGGAAATCATTCTATATTTTATATTTCAAGGAAAACAGAAAATGCTTGTATTTCATCAGTAAGTCAAATTCAGGACACTGGAAGTGTAGGTGAATAAACCTGTGTGTGTAAATACATATTTAAAAAAACAAAACAAAACACACAGATTGGTCCTTTAACGGATTGGGTGCATTGGATGACGGTTGCAAAGGGGTTAAATTAGGGGGATTTCCTGGATTTGACTCACTAAGCAACTCCCGCCCTATTGCCATTGAGCAAGGCACGTCACCACCATAACAACACAATAACTAAGCGAACACTAAGCTATAATGTGACCGGCTCAGGTGTGAATATGTTGTCGCTGCACGTTCAGGCGACTTTCTTTTTTTCCTGAATAAATAGGAATCAGACAAGGCATATTTTTTGCAGAGGTGTGCAGCAGTCTCACCCTGTCGCAAAGAGCTAATTGGAGTGGCCTCATTTAGCAGCACGTCAAACACCGTGTCAGCGCCTCCACAAATCTCCTGCATGGTCTAAACTTAATAGCATGTCAGAGACCACAACTGATGCAACGGGGGTCACCGTGAGCCTATGTTTCACTATAACGAACCCTCTCCAACCCCCGGCACTGTGGTGGCAAAGCGGAGATTAATGTCCCAATCAGTGATGTAGTTAAACAAAAAGAGCTGTGAACTACATGAGCTCCAGTCTGGATTATCATAAGGCAGCCAAACACCACTTAGACTACACAGAAATGGAAAATATATATATCTAGAGAGACAGAGAGAATTCGTGTTTTGTCTTTTTTTTATACGTCTCGTGATAGTTTGACATGCCATTTCTGAAGATGGATAAACTCTTATTTCCCAGATAAAAACGGCAAGTTGCTCCAGTGCAGCTTTTAGTCTCAGCGGGCAACACATGTGGGAGCTGTGTGACCAGCTCACACATGTCAGAGCAATTGTTTGCAAATTATACAGATTTAAAGAAAAGGTGGCAAATCTTAAACAAGGCGTCATAAATCAGAATTTGTTGAGTTTGGAGGTTAATATGACGATTACGTTTAAAACACAGCACTGTTTGAAGCCATGAAAAATAAAATAGATCAAATCTCTTGTTTGTTGATGAGCTTATTGCGTCAAAAAATGAGTTACATAAATATATATATATATATTTTTAAAAAAGTCACATTCCCAAACTTCAAAAGTACAAAACAACCAGCTGGAGCTCTGTATTTCGTCAGCTCACTTACTGTACATGAAGATTATAAATATTTTTCTGTATTTAAAAAAAAAAAAAAAAATCTCATATTTGGATTATCGTTGTAACTTGTATGCAAACGTTCACTGTTGGATGGATTGCTCCATTACCCAGAGCCTGGCAATGAAATGGTTTTATGGCTGCAAATACGACAGAGTTTCTTGGAGGCGTTTTGAAATGTCTGCATGCCAATAAACTAAAGTGGCCTTGACTTGAATTTGACCTTTTTGTATTAGGACTCTTAAGCTGAGCAGATGGAGACTGTAGGATACCATTTTTGCGAGGTATTTCATGACTCTTAAGTTTTTTAAACTTTGTAGCTGTTTTTTTTTTATTTATTTTTTTTTTTAAGAAAAAGATATCACATGTCTTTCTGTCTTTCGCACAGGATCATTTCGCTGGGAACCTAATAGTTAAACCTAACTGCAAATGTTTAACTTATCGATTTAGTTCTCATTGAGTGGCGGCAGCTGGGCATGCAGATCAGAGTGCTGGCAAAAAGCACCTCATCCATCAAGGGGCACAGGATTATATCTTTTTTTTTTTTTCTAATCTTGGACAACACGTGCCAGTGGCTGCAAGTTGTACTGAGGTGCTTTGGTGAGAAGAAAAGAAAAAAAATCACTCCAAAAAGTTACATTTACCTGCACAAATAAAACGTGTAAATACAAAAGCAGCCATATTAAAAAAAAGGCCACTTAAGTGATAAACCAGAACTCACAGAACGCAGCAACTATTGCATGAAAAAACAAGTCTGCTATGTTTTTTTAACCTCTGTTATTGTACTAAAGGGTGCATCCATTTACTGAACACCCATATTGCTTTGAGGGTGAGAAAAACAAAACAATTCTGACTTTTAAATGTGTAAAAACAACATGAAGGGAAAGGCTGAAGCACGATTGTGTCTGATATTTGATGCGCAGATAAACTGCAGAGTGTCTACCTTAGTAACACAAACGTCAGGCTCGGTTTACTGGCCACAAGTGCTGGTAATAAATATTCATGATGCTGGCGCCTGCGCTTTCCTGATATCTGAGTGTTTGTCATTTCCAGACTTGAGCGTAAATACATTTAAAGTGGATGTGTTTTTTTTTTTTTTCTTTCCGCGCCCCTATTTGATCTAGAATCACCATCAGCTCTATAGGCAGCCTGATAGGAGACGCGCTGCAGCCTGTCGTCGACTCTTCTTTTTACGAGCATTTTATTTTCGACACCGCGGTTCAGTGTAAAGTAATACGACAGAAGCATGAAGTGGAAATTAAACAGCATAGTCGAGGCTCATGCTTTGCATTCAGTCGTATTGGCACGTTAAAGGCGCAGCGTAAAAAGGCTGTTTCTGCCTTCAGGAGGGGGGAAAAAAAAAACGTGAGCAGAGGGGTCGTGAGAAATAAAAAAAGGAGGATGAACTGTGACCATAATGAGACAAATAACCATCAACCCAAACAAATCTCTGATGTATTCCAGGGCAGTATTTCAATCATTATTATGAGAATTTCACATTATAACTAGTTTTCTTGTGAGAAAAGTGGTTTTAGTCTCAATCCTTCATATCTGCATTTGTCAATCTGACACCGGCTTTATATTTAAACGTGGTGCACGTGTGCAATATCCCGCCTGCCTGGCAACCACATGAGCTGGTTTTAACACATCCACTTTAAACTATTTATATTTCCAGTTACATGTGAACATTTTTCTATAAAGCTGCAAAGTGACTTTCTAAAAAAAAAAAAAAAAACGAAATTCGCACGGCAGTGGAGTAGTGCGTCTTTTCTGTAGCGAGCAGTGCATCAGTCTGAGCATCAGCACTGGAACCTCAGATAGATAGTGTTAAATAGAGTCGAAAAAGTCATTTTATTACCATCCCTCATTTATCTCCAAATTTAATAGTCCGTGAAAAGAAAATATGAATACATTTCAATACATTTCAACAAATAATCTAAGATGGAGGGAGTCGTGGGTGTTTTTATTATTATTATTTTTTTGCTGATATACAAGGGGATCGCACGCACGCACGCACACACACCTACTATGCTGCTGTGTGCACTTTTTTTTAAATATTAAAATTGCTATTTGGTTCTTTCCGGGTGTGTGTGTGTATGTGTGTGTGTATGTGTGTGTGTGGAGCAGCAGTTTTGACAAAGCTGCAGACTGACAGATCGTGGCTCCGTGCACACTGGCAGTGTTAACCATGATCACTGGCGGCTGCTGATGTGATCTCTGCCTAATGGGGCGGTCAAGCAAGCTGCAGCCAGGAACAATGAGGGGCCACACTGACTCCTCAGCCCTCCCTAAATCTATGAAATCCGACAAACGCAAAGAAGGAAATAAATTAGATTTTGAAAATTGGATTCCCGAACAATTAAGTAACGTAAACTATTCCGGTTTACACTGAGGAACAACCGCCGTGATTAATCGATTTAATTTGCACATTACTGGAGGGCAAAGTGTTGGATGTTAATTTTGGATAAACAGAAGATGCAAGAGGGAGGAGGAGGGGGGGTGAGAGGGGAGGTGGGGGGGTGAGGGGGGGTGAATTTACTTGTTATTGACTGTCAGAAAAGTTGTGACAGTGCGTTTAAAAACACGATGCAACCTTAAGCTTGAAATGAACTGCTCTCCCCCCCCCCCCCCCCCCCCCCCCCCCCCCCCCCTTCTCTCTTTCTCTCTCTCTCTCACACACACACTTCTAATCCAAAAAACATGCGAACACACACACACAGTAAACAGTTAAAATTATTTGTGCTGCTCCACATGCAATAATCCCTTCATCGAGTCTAATGTGCATTATTGTGGTTTTTTAAAAAGTCTGTTTTGGTAAATCATAAATATTTTTGATGCATTCTCTCTATAAAAAAAAAGAAGCATTAGTTTCACACAGCACCCATGTTGAGATCCACCTCAAACACTAATGAAACCAATAACCTCCAACGCATTGCATTATGGTATTTTTTAATCCTTTAATATAGTACGAAATGTATCCAAACATTTTTTTGTAAACTAAATTTTACATACGAGCGCATTTCTCCATAAATACCGATCATTTCTAACATGTTACCGGTCCTTTACATGCGGATAAATATGGAAAATTGAGCTACTTACATGTAATAATACTTCCTTTCAGACAAAGCAATTGACAGAGATTTTTATATTTATCACGTACATAAACAGATTGACACGGAATTTCAGGCTTTCACTACACGATTTATCGACATGACATTAAATAACAACAATGATACTGTGCTACTCAAACTGGACCTTGGACGAAAATGTTGCACTGAATAGGCTACAAAAGCACATTAATACTAAGAGTCGGTTAGGTCGACGTGTAGACTGTAGTAATACTGAATAATTCACATTTGGTACACAACTATAACATTCTTTTCAATGAAGTCTATTCATCGCAATATTCTTAAAACCATCTCATTTTTCCATATATCTAGGGACCACATTTTCACAAATTCCCTTAAACTGTGATAGAACTATTTACAAAATACAATATTACATTTTTTTCCAACTTGGGTGAAATCCTTTATGTACAAAAAAAATCAGGCCTCTACCCGGAGATAGCATGCTTTTTGAGATCTCTTCTGAGCAGTCTCTCAGTAAAAATAAGGACTCAAAGAAAATACCGAGGGAAAAAAAAAAAAAAGTTTAACTTGGTGGCTGTCCTTGCCTCCTTTTGTCCATGCATTCTCTTTCATTGACATTAAGACAGCCTTTAATTGATCGTTTGGGCCTCCCGTGTTTTCTCAGTCCATGTCTCACTGGCTGACTTGATAAAGTCTTTTTGATTCCAAGCAGTTTTAATTCTGCAGTCTTTTCTTTTCTCCCTCTCTTTTTTTTTTTTCAAAAATATTTACACGTACCATTCATTGAAATTTGACGACAGCGTGCTGTGGCTGGTTGTGTGGTGTACTGCTGAGGCTGCTGGTGATATGGAGCTGCTGCTCTGGTTCTCTGTGGACGGTGATACTATGGTTGGAGGTGTGGACGACTCGTACCCTGAACTGGCCGCTGGAGACGGTTGCGAAGCTGGATTGGTGGATTCGTGGACCTTCAACAGACGGGAAAGAAATAAACAAAAACACATATAAAACACAATCTGCTTGTGCTGTTTTTCTCTCTCTCTCTCTCTCTGTGTGGTTGTGGAAATGTAAAGAAATTCATTAAAGACGAATTAAAACTCCTAATTTGGCTGTTTTGGATATGTAGAAAATTCTACAACAATGTGTACACAAAACATTTTCTCATTAAGATCTTAATCTGATTTGTCGGTTGAGAGAAAAGAAAGAAAGTGTCAAAACAAATTAACTTCTCTATTTTAATATGAACATAGGGGGAAAAAAGCATTAACCTCCTCTCATAATATTACACAATACAAGTCATTTTATCCTTATTTCCCATCTAGACCAGCAACAAAATCTGCAATTTACATCATAAAGATCACATTTTTATAATATTCTTAAAACAAGTGAGAACTGAAGAGAAAATAAGAAATAATACACCCATCGAGGTTTTTCGTTTACCTTCATGTGTTTTCGGAGGGAGCTGGGGTGTGTGTAGGACTTGTCGCACATTTTGCAGAGATATGGCTTGTCCGACGTGTGGACGTGCATGTGTTTCTTGCGGTCACTGCTGTTTGCAAACCGCCTGTCGCAGCCTTCAAACTCACACTTAAAAGGCTTCTCACCTAAATAAAGAAAAAAAAAAAAAAGCAATTTTTTTTTAACACTGGGAGGATTTTTAAAATTCATGTTACACATTATACATAGTGTGTTTAAATGTTTTTGGTAAAATAGATACTTAATAATAGTGAATTCATTTTTTTTTTATAAAGCAGCCTTTTTTACTTTTAAACCTGTCTCTCTTTTCCTTCACTATTTATTTAAGACTGCAAATTTATTGCACTTCACCCACTTAGGCTTGTGAATAAATAAATGTAGTTAAATTTAAATGTGTTTTACAAATAACACTTTTCAAAATAACAAGGCTAAAAAAAAAAAAAAGAAAAGCTGTGAAATATTTTCTGTTGACAACTGTATCGCATGCCAGTGAGTGAGCAGACTCCAGCTGCCTAATAAATAATAACCCAGATCGCATGCATATTTTGGATGGGTTATTGTCAGCATGGATTTGCCAGTAAAAATCGGCCAATCTGTGCGGATCTTACCGGTGTGAGTCCTTTTGTGAATTTTTAGATTTTCCGATCGAGCAAATACTTTGCCACAGCCGGGGAACGGACACGGAAAGGGTTTTTCTCCGGTGTGTACTCTGATATGATTTACGAGTTTGTATTTGGCTTTGAATGGCTTTCCTTCTCTGGAGCACTCTTCCCAAAAGCAGATGTGGTTGGTCTGCTCTGGTCCCCCCACATGCTCCACCGTCAGATGGGTCACTAGCTCGTGCATCGTGCTAAAAGTTTTGTTGCACGACTTTTTGGGATTCGTCAGCTGCTCCGGCTCGACCCACTTGCAGATGAGCTCTTGTTTGATCGGCTGCCTCATGTATCGAAAGAAGGCCCCTGCTCCGTGGTGTGCGGCCATATTCATGTTCATGGGGCCGTAGCCGTGCAGCTGGGTCGAGGCATAGTGGTCGGACCGCGGGCTTGTAACGTGGCCGTACTGGTCGGCCCGTCCGTACATGTCCCCCGAGAAGCCCAGCCGCATCTGGCTGTTGACCACGTTGGAAGACGCATGGCTCGCCGCTTGCTCGTGGAGCCCTGGGAAGAGCAGGTGCCCTGCTGCATCTGAGTGTCCATGTGGCCCTGCGAAACTTCCGGAGGCGAACAAACTGTGCTGAGCCCCGGTGGCGTCCCCGAAACCCCGATTTCTGAAGAGAAAGTCCCTGGTGGAGTTGAAAGCCGCCGTGGAGTAAGAGCCAACGTGGGTCGGGTGGTGGTGGTGTCCCAGGGCGGCTGCTGCGTAGCCGGGTGCCTGGGAGGAAAACGCCGTCTGTCCGGAGCCAATATCGTGGGAGCTGTGGTTTATTTTGAAGGCGCCCATCCCATCCGCGAACGGATTTATCCCCAACGCCACTTCTCTCTCTGTGACTTCGCCTGTTGAGTGATGCCGTGAGGAGCCGAAAGTAGTGACTCCTATGGTGGGATACTGCGGTCCTGCGTCCAAGAGCATCTTCAGTCTAGACTCGCCGAGACGACTGAGAGCAGAAATCAAAAAATCACGCACAGATATTCTTCCTCCCCCTCTCTCTATCTCTTGGACCTCACTCGACTGAGCAAACTCTCAAATCCACCGGTTTTCTGTTTACTTTTTAAGACGAGAGGAATTCCCCTATACCGCACATCCGATGCACACGCAAAATCATGTATACATGCAATATTGTCTTTTGCGGTTTATCTTCCTGTGGCGCAACTTTCACCTCCTCAGTCAGGCGGTGAGCTCTAGACTGATAGTCGCAATCATTCCTGCAGATAAATGAATTGAAAAGACAACACAGTCCAGCCCTGATGAATGGGAAAGGAGGGGGGTTGTCATGTGGCCCCGCAGCTGGTCTGTCATTGGCGGAGCCCCTTTCCCCCCAATAACATCCACTCACCAAATAACAATCCACGGTGCAGGGTCCACACTTCTATTGGCCTCTTTGCATCATCAATCCTAGATATTGTGAGATTGCTGACTGTGAATTTGGTTAAAAGGCTGAATAACAGCAAAAACAAAAGTTGAGAAACCAAAGACAGCGACTGGCCTTGTAGAAAGTCAAAGCACGTTTTTGCAGCCACATACTGCACTAACAGTTTATAAAGCAAATGTGTCAGATTGTCTTTGTTAACCTGAAGACAGTAGATTACCAAGCACTCCCCTTTGTAGAGTAATTGGTGACGTTTTGGAGCAATTAGGCAGATAGATGGATAGATATTATGTTATCTATCTATCTATCTATCTATCTATCTAACATAATATCTATCTATCATCTATCTATCTATTTCAATACATTATGACACAAATCTAATTTATTGCATGTATGAAGGACTGACAGGACAGTAAACACACCTCTGAGCATCCAGAGTTGGACTATATAACATGTGTCAGGTACAGGTATGGAAAGACGAGTTTAATGTCTTTTTCTTAAGAAACCAAACGGGAAACCCTGAGGTTGATATAAAGTATGTCTACTGTCATCACTCTCTGTGAAGGCCTGTTATTATCAACTTATCCCTTTCACTTCGATGGGAGTCCACAGAACATTTTGTTGTGTGACTCTCGCCCATGAGCGCACTCTTGTGTGTTTAGTAGTTCTGTCTCTGAACTGAACACAGTTTCTGTGTCCACTGGAGCTCACACCAGTGCAACATCTGTGCTTTAGATTTCCACATCATCACACTCACCAGCATCCCGCGTTCATAAAGGTTACCTTGACTATATGGGCCTGTATTTAGCTTGGATCCACTAGTATGCCTAATGTATCCATCACGGTTTGGCTGTGCTTGTGCAACTTACTCATTTTTGCAGGCCAGTGATGCATAGCCTGTGTGTAAAACGTTGTGGGTTGTCGAAGTTATCAAGTGGGATTTGCGGCGCTCTCTGCAGGAACCTCCGGCTGCTAGAGTTCAAAGCCACATGCACAGACGTGCCATGCGAACCATTAAAATATCTTCTTGGCTACTAGGCTAGTTTCTACAAGACATTATCCAAGTCAGTCTTGGGAGACCAAGGAAAGGGAGGAAGTTTTGTTGTTCTCAACTTAACAAGTAGACCTACAAGTTGATCCGATTTTTTTTAGGTAGCCCACTACTCTGCTCTACAAAGGAGGGATCTTTCAACAGGTGGAAAACGGTAAGAATGGCATATCGTTAAAAAGAGGAGAAACAAGACTAGAGGTCATAAAGTCAGACAAATTATGCTAAATTGGAAATTGTGTGCCAAGAAAGGAGTTGTTACACAAATGCACGTACATTTGAAGTTTGTGTGTCACTTATGTGCGTCAAAATGATGCTGACATGTGTCATTTTTGTGCGTAAAAGACGCGTCTTAACTGAAAGACCAATAACCGTTCAGTCTGATTATCCTAATGTGTTGGAGTCATACTGTAGAATTTAAAATGGCTACCAGGAACTATGTAGGATTTACAGTGAAAGCAACTAAACCTAAAGAGCCAAAACAGAGTTTTGAGATCTGTCTGCAATATTCAGCTTTTTTTTCGTTTAAGATCTTATACAACTCCCCTGCTTACACGTCTCAAAGAGTGAGTGCATGCACAACTTGGACCAGAAATAGCACTTCAAAGTTTTGCATTACGCTGGTGCTGTGATGCCTCTGAAGGCTACAGCTGTGAGCCTCATGAACTCCATGCGTAAAGGCCATTTAATAAACATCTTTTGGATCCGTCATGTCTCAAAATATTGACTCACTTTCTAGCGTGCTGGATGGGACGCTGTCAGCAAAGATTTTGACGTGTCAATTCAGAGAAATAGCCAAGAGGAGTATATTTTTTTTTCAATTGTTTTCTCATGCAGTAATATTAGCCAAGTGAGTGACTTATTTGTCAGCATGTTCAGAGTTAATTACTTACATGGTGAAACATTCAGTCATCCAAAAAACAAATTTTATATTTTGTCCACTTGATTTTCTTATTATTTAAAAAGTTGAGTGAGTTAAGATTAAGATACAGACGAGCGGAAGTGATAATACATTTATGTTGTGATCATGCAACTTTCACAAAATATAAATTGTTGTCAATTCAGAAGTCAAATAACGCTTTCGTAATAATTTCGTAATTGACAGCATGGTGATCAGTTTGTGACCTTTTTTAAGGTCACTTCACACGCACCAATTTCTTTGTGCCTTAAAATTTAACGATTAAGCATTCAAAGCAAACATCCACAGAAATTAAAAGCGTTCAGTAACACATTACTGGTTGCAAAACAAGACAAAAACTGAAAAAACTAAAAACAATGAAGTCATAATTATTAATTGCCAGCGTATTATTAGGACTAGAAAATATTATAAATAACTCATGTGCTTGTGATATTCAATTAGTTTTATTATGACTCATGCATGTTTGTAGCAGAAAGATAATGACACCTAATAGTACTGAAGACTGTATTCTGTTTTCAGTAACATCCAAACATCACTGAACATTTTAATCACTACATATTAATTTTTTTAAAAATAGTCGATGGTTTAAAAAGACAAAAAAAAAACAACAGCCATCAGTCAATGGTAGATAATTTATAAAACGATACGGATTTTTTCATGAACCATTACAACTATTAATATCTGTCTTTTAAGCATTCAAATCAAAGCATAAAATAATCGCCAAGATCAAGTTTCACACTTTGTAGGATAAGATTGTAGTAACCGATACTTACAGTACACACACGTTTTATTTTGAACTTAAGTCTGCAACGGCACCACCTCCTGTGACCCTCATCTGCTGCCGTCCTGGGTCTAAAGCAAAATTACCCCGGATCATAACAACAGGTCCCGTCCATTACATTTTTTTTCCTCGGGACAATGGCCGCAGCTCGCCCTATTCACACTTTCTACACACACGGATCCCACCGAGCAGAGCACGGAGTCAACACTGTAGTACGCGCTGAAGGACAAACGGCTGGATATGTAAATATGGGTATTTATCAAAGCGCACATTAATGGTATGTACTCCGAACTATTTTAAACTCCCACGTGGAGTTTTCCTTTGGTTAACTTGACAAGTTTTTCCCCGCTGACGCCGATCATTAGCGTGCGTAAAGCTGTGCGTAATTTGTGCGTAAAGTTGTCCTTCATACGTTGCAGGGCAAAATGAAGATATCACTGCATTATTTATGATCCTTACAACTTTTATAGTGACAATATGTATACTCTTGCGAGGCGGTCTGTTTTGTAATCGCATAATCAAAGTGAGGAAATTGCTATTTTATAGCCGCGCAGCCTTTGTTCGCTGCGACAAAAGAAAAACGACTGTATATCTGGATCAACTTTTTAGGAGTTTTATTGTACAATAACCTTTGCATAACAACTATTTTTCTCAAGCGTTGCCTGAGGCACTGCGCATGCGCGCTGAATACTTGCTGTCACTAAGACATTTTTCTTCACGTTGGAAACTGTCACTGGTGACGTCAATCACCGAGCTCTGACCAATTAGAGCGCAGGGTGATTGTTTAGCTCCACGGGCTGCAGCGCCTACCACGAATCTCTATTCAGTATCAAAGCGTCCTGCTGCTGCCTCTCAACCGAATGGGATTCCATGTAGTCTGCAGATAGACTTAACTTTATAAAGTTTTTTTTCTTTATTTTTCATTGCGATTAAAATATATTTGTCATCATCATTATTATTTTGCCTGCTGTCAAGTTATTCTAAAATTAGGAAGTAATGAGCGTGGATGCATTGGGAAGCCCCGTGATGGACCCTACGTTTTCCAAACGGAACACGGCGCTGAGATTAGTTGACTTGGCAGGGGCTCACCACCATCACCATCATCACCACCATACCCCTCAGAGCGTGACAGGCTTCCCGGGGTTCAGCAGCCATCCACACTCAATGGCTCACTCGCACCCTGGGGAGATTACTGCGGAACCCCGCCTGGGGCCGAGTCCATTCGGGCCAGAACACATGGGGCACTCCGCGGCCCTCAAAATCAGCCCAGCCCATCATTATCCCCACCACCACAATCATCATATGGCAGGCCACAGTGAAGTGGTCTCCAGTCAAACGGGAGCTTTTGGCCCGGTTCAGGCGACATCGGTCCCCTATTCCATGTCTCACACGGCCCAGGCTTTATCCGCAGGTAGGGATTTCCTCATCCGGAGAGATCTGACAGCTCAAGCCATGCCAGTACTGACTGACCAGACTACTTCAGCCTCTCACCACGGAATGTTTGTCTCAACAACAGGTAGCTATCCCGGACACTATGGTCATCACCCTGACGCTGGGAACCATACCCTCTTCTCTGGACTCCATCACGACCAGCCTTCTAGCGCATCACCGGGTGGCCAAGCGTTGAATGGACAAATAAGGTTAGGACTACCTGGAGAAATGTATGTTAGGTCTGATCACTTGAGTCAAGTGGCAAGCTCCAGGGCTGATCCGTTCTCTGCCTCGCCGTTACATGGCTACGGTGGTCTGAATCTGAACATGAACCTTAGCGCTCACCACCACCACCACGGAGCCGGTGCCTTTTTCCGCTACATGAGGCAGCCGATAAAGCAAGAGCTTATTTGCAAGTGGCTGGAGCCGGAGCACTCGCCGAAGAAACTTTGCTCCAAAACTTATAGCACGATGCACGAACTCGTAACGCATGTGACGGTAGAGCACGTTGGAGGACCAGAGCAGGCGAACCATATATGTTTTTGGGAAGAGTGTCCGAGGGAAGGCAAACCATTTAAAGCCAAGTACAAACTTGTAAATCACATTCGAGTGCACACCGGGGAGAAACCGTTTCCATGCCCATTCCCTGGCTGTGGGAAAGTGTTTGCAAGATCCGAGAATCTTAAGATTCACAAAAGGACGCATACAGGTCAGTAGCTATATATTCATAGAAGGAAATGTTGTAGAAATGTTGGGAATGCACTAGAGTATTTCAAATTAAATCTAGTGGCATGTTGAAGTTCAGTGCATACTGTCCAGACACACGTTACGAGATGGTTTCCATAATATCCAGGGTTGTTATTTTTTTATTAGCTCTCATTTAATTTTCTTTAATTTTATGCATTTAAAAATATATCCTGACGAGCCAATTAATCACTCTGTACTGCTGATGCATCAGGACGCAACAGCTACTGACCACCTGTTTGTTATGAGTTGCATCAGTGCTCGCTTTTTTTTTTTTTTTTTTTAAACAAAGGTTGAGCTTGGGGATTATGGTACAGCTCACTCAGGCGTTTGACGGTTCAACCTCTTGTTTACACCACAGCACAAAGACTGAGGCCCACGTCAGGTCTGTCCAAAGTAGCTTAGTGCATGCCAGACATGACTGGCAGCAAAGTTGGGAAGATGCATCTTCACATTCAGTGTAACTGAGATGATGATGTGGTGATGTGATGTTTATTTTTTTAATATTAATTTTTTCAGCCACTTGTTGCTGTTGTCTATTAGCTGTTTCTATGCATGTTACTCTATTTTAGCCTATAATTATGATATCATATAAAATAATAGTTAGTAGTAGTTGAGTGGATTCATTACATTATTACAGAAGCTTCTAGTTTTATTTGACAATTCAAAGCCTTATATCAACTCGTGTTCCCAGCAGAGTGATATGACATGTATGCATGGTGAAATAATAAGCATGCTTTTGGAATGATCAGCTCTTTGTAGCCTTTAGCCAAAGCAACAAGTTGACAAGTGCAGACGGCTAAAAATGATTCACCAACAGGTTGGCAGAGCTGGCTGCGTGTATAAAAAAAAAATGACTGACGTGTGTACAATGAAGCTCGAAACTGCTCCGATTTAACTTTAAAAACATATAATGGTGCAACATGGCTGACTCAGTGACGTGCTGTGGGGCTGGAGGAGGAAAAAAGCCCTCAAAATGTCGAGTCAGACTTGTAAAATAATACAATGACTACATTCCTTTTTTTCTCGATGGCTGCATGGCACTCCCCCTCTGCTCCATTTCTACACCCTATGTATTATTCATATAATTTGCTCACATTACCTAAGTACAAATCTGTTAAATTATTTCTGTGTGTTGACTCCCAAGGGGCCTGGTCTTTGATATCATGTTTAAAACCTATCCGAAAGTGTGGTTATGACTGGGTCTGCCCCTGGGGTCTGTTCCTCGACGGTTTCTTGTACTACACTAATATCCTTGATTGGCTCTCTCAACCCAACAGCTGAAGGTCAAATTGATATTCAACCCGCAAGTGTAATTAGAAAGAGGCAATTACATATTCTCAAAAGCTTTAATCGGAGGAGAAAAATCAGCAGCGGATGATTTCCGTGTAATTTATTCAGATTGTCTTTTTTTTTTTGCCTTGTCATAATCAGGTTGAAACACTTGTTATTAAGACACAGAATTAGAGACAGTCCATAGCCATTCTGTAGGATTGAAATAGCAGACAGGCTGCGTTAGCACGCAGTAGGTGAAGTCTGGCTGTGGCGATACTTTCATTTATCATTATTTTCAGTTGGTTTTAGGCCTGCTATGTCTGTGCTCATAGCTTGTCTGTTTTGACGTATGCCTTGATGCATGCAGACGCCAGGTATAGACCCAGGACAGTAGGGGTTCAGCCCCCCTGTTTACACCAGACTGAGACTCCTGACAGGTCTGTCCAAGGAGGGAAACTTTAGTGCAGTCACGTTCAGTGGTAAAAGAATGTGTGTGTACAGTAAATGGACACAAATACAATAAATTATATGAAAAAGTAACAAAGTAAAAAAAAAAAAAAATTAAAGTTGCTGTCAGCATATCAGCTTTTAAAAACACTTACATATAAGTGTGTGTGGACATATACACACATACACACACATATATGTATGTGTGTTTGTGTGTGTGTGTATATATGTGTGTGTGTGTATGTATGTATGTATACACACACACACACACACACACACACACACATTTTTTATTATTTTGGGTCACAGATACTTGGATACTTGTGGTTTGGTTTATTATATTCAGTGTATTAACAAAGTAGAGATTAGTACATTTCAAAAAAGTGGTAGAAATTGCCAGAATGTGGTCAGTTAATTAAGAAAATAAATAATAATGTAACATGATGCCTTAAGATAAAATCATCAAATGTCACATTTTTAAAAATATTGTATTTATTGATTGATTAGTATTGTGTCCCTATCACTGTTAACAGGTGAGAAGCCCTTCAAATGTGAGTTTGACGGCTGCGACAGACGCTTCGCCAACAGCAGTGACCGGAAAAAGCACTCCCACGTCCACACCAGCGATAAGCCCTACAACTGCAAAGTGAGAGGCTGCGATAAGTCCTACACACACCCCAGCTCCCTGAGGAAACACATGAAGGTGCACTGCAAGTCCCCCCCGCCCAGTTCAGGCTACGAGTCGTCCACCCCGTCCCTGGTCTCCCCTTCCTCAGACTTGGGCCGGGAGCCAGGGGGCTCCTCGGTGATGTCGGAGCCGGTGGGAGCCTCTCAGCCCGCGAATTTAAGTGAATGGTACGTGTGCCACAGTTCAGGTGCCAGTGGCGCCCAAACACCACCCAGCGGTCCCTCCACACCCGACCCCACAGACGAGCCACCTTACAGAAACCCAGAACCGAGGGACGCGTTTTAACCCAATTGAACTCAAACCCCAGGCGAGAAGTGACAGAACACATTTTCAAAAGCTTAACTATTAAAAATGGTTTGGCTTTGGTGCCTATAAGCCTGTGAAGGCCCACTGGTCCCCTTTTGGACGAGCCACCAAACAGACACCCAGAGCCAAGTGAAGCATTTTAACCACATAGGAAGGAAAATGTGCAAATCTTAAAGACGTGCTAATTTCCAGGCACAATAAAAGAATATATTTTCAAACCTCAGCTATTGAAAATGGTTGGCTCAGTGCCTAAACACCCTGACGGCCCACTGGTCCACTTGTGGAGAGAGTCGTGTAAATCCGTTAGACTATGTGGTACATTATTGTAGGCTAGGCATGTTGGTGTAAAATTATTTTGTAAATTCGAGTTTCAACTTCAATATGTTTTTATTTATTTTTCAACCTGATATTGAAGGATTTTGTATTATCGAACCAAAGTGCATGTTTCAATTAGGTCAAAAAAATGTACATTTGTAAATTTTGTACAAGTTTCGATGTGTTGATGTTGATAGTTTTGTAAGGATCTGTCTCAAAGCAGTTTCTCACCGATAACTGCAGTTATTTGTACAAACATTTTATGTTTACATTTTTTTTTTTTTTGCCATTTGTGCAGAGAGTCAACAATTGAACTGTTTCATAAGCAGCCTGCAGTATTTGATATACAACCGTGAAATTATAAATGTTTTATCAAAGTGGGCATTTTGTGATTTTGTATCATTGTCGTCATTTTTTTTTCTTCCTCCTTTTGAATATCTGAAATCGAGCGGCACTCAAAATGCGAATTGCCTTGTAATTTGTGAGTATTTTGAATAAATCTTGTACGACAAAAGTGAAAACTCTGCTGAGCCATTCGGGTCTGTGACATTTACAGCCGTTTATTAAATATCTTAAAAATGAGGGAAATATGTGCAACTTTTTTTTTTTTTTTTTTTTTTGGTCATTTAACATGTCTTAAAAAATAATATTTCCCCCCCAAAACTGTTGCTTCCTTCACTCACTGCAAACTACAATAACACGTCCTCGTCTGCTTTTCTCAGCAATTCAAACAAATCCGCTAGAATCCAAGTAAATACAATTGAATCAAAGTCTTTTACATTAAGTTTAAAGATTTGATTTTCTAAAGTGTTGCTCGAGGGGGGAAAAAGAGGGGATTCAAATTGTGCTCCATTTGTATTAAGTCTTACTTTCTCAGCTGAGCTTGTGGTTTGATGCAGACGTGGGCAGAGTTTGATGAAAGGCTACAATATTCTGATCCAGACTTCAAAGAGCATTTTGTACAAAGAGCCATTTTTTCACAACGGTGAATCCTCATGGTGAATTAAGATTTCTATAGCAATAGCCAAGTCAAACTCAAATGATATGGGGCCAAGTCCGTGGACTCAAAAGCCCGCTCTAAAGAATGTAATATTTGCTTCCCATGGGGTAGGAAACGGTAATCTATGTCCTTTATATTGCAGACTAGGGCAGTATAAAGAAGAAAAATATATTCTTTTGCTCCAGGCCTACTTTACGACTATCAAAGGAGAAGCCGCTAAAACGCAGTTGTCCCAGACCATAATAGACTTGCATTGCAAGAGGGCCAAACTGCTCAATGGATAAATTTATCCATAATCATATTTTATGTTCAATACATGAAATATATAAAACCATAAGAGCCTGGCTGCTTATAGCGATAACCGCACATTTTAATAATAGACGTGTAAATTAATTATTTCAACAAGGAAGCTTTGCAAAGAACTTCAGACACCAAAATTTTTCCCCCTGCAGATGTAAAATAAAAAAGAAACTTGTAAAAAATGTGCTTGTAGCGGAGTAAAAAGCTGCAGCTTAAAACATAAAGGGATCTGCTGGAGTGAGAAAACTTGTGGCTGAGGAGTGAATTTTACTCCAGCACTGAGCAAGGCAGAAGTGGGTGGAAACAACATAGCTACAACTCTCTGACACGTTTATAGAGTTTGGTTAAGTGCATGCCAGTTTACTCTGTGGAAGAGGCCCAGCTGAAAAGAAGAGAATAAACATTAAACCAAACAAATAGAGGATGATGATGATGCCTCTTTTGGCACCAGCTCTTGCGCGTAAAGAGAAAAAAAAAAGAAAGGGAGAAAGAGGAAAAAAAAAACACAAGATAGTTGGATCTCAATTGAAAGTGGGAGTCTTTGAAGTGGAAGTTAATATCAGAGGGATTCTTCTAGGTCGTCTGAACGACGTTGATGACACGGAAAGCCTTTTGTCACCGATTTGTTGGGCTCCTCTCTATTGGGCCGTCTAAAGCTTTTAGTTCCAGTCGTCAAAACGGACAAGAACTAACTGAGTCGCGTAAAAACATTTTCCATTCAGCGGTGAAAGTGAAGGATAAGCAACATTTAAAGGGTTGTTTCAATAGAAAAAAAAGAGAGTGGGTTAAAACACAACGACCGTGTGTCAATTAGGGATGGCAAACTCTCCATTTTTTTCTGAATTTGATCTTTACTCTACAGACAGAGATCAAAGAAAAAAAATGGCCTTGAATTCATTTGGAAAACCACAAAGAAAAATAGAATCATGCAGCAGTGTAGCATGACTGTGCACGGCTGCTCTGCTATAGTTTAGTGACCTTTTCGCTTAATAATTTATGACTTTGACCAAATATAAATACCCTGTCTTGAGTCAGAAATTGAGCCAGTACAAGCAGGTTTGGTTGCAATGTAACTTGGCTCCAAAGACTGTGCGTAAAGTGTTGCGTGCTTGCGCCACAGCAGAGATAAAATATGACGACTGTTTGCGTTTATTGTAAAAGTTAAATTCCCGGCGTGCAGACACTGGATACCGCAGGCAGTTTGGAACTGTAAGAGAGGATCTTTAACAACTGATCCCGTTGGGTTCACTCATCGGGGGCTTCCCACCTTCAGCTGAGTGACAACCTCTGATCTGATATCAGCTTTGGGGTCAAGAATCAAGAACAGGTGCGTGTGTGTGACAGAAGGGAGAGACAGACAGACAGAGAGAGAGGGAGAGAAGGAGCGAGAGAAAGAGAGAGCCTCCACTTGAGCTGCAACGCGAATGCCAGTTCACTCCAAGAAGCAAAACAGGAAACTGATGACGGCGATGTAGTTCCTAAGGAAATACATATTCACAATAACTATGCTAAAAAAAAGAAAAGAAGGAGGAGGTTTTGAACTTCCAAAGCGCAACGGAAAAAAAAAGAAAAAGAAAATGAATCCATTTCATTTCTTGAAAGGCCCTCTCACCACCACGGCTGCATCCTAAGGCTCATTTGAGTGTGAAATATCATTTCTTTGTAAAATAATGGAGGCGGTAATCCTACTTCCGGAAACTGTCCGGCATTATTGAACAAAGCCCTTTTAATAGGGGGATTAGCAGGCTAGGAGTAAAAACCTCACTCCCTCCCCACACACCCCCCCACCCCCTCACCCCCACCCCCTCTCCTCCCCCTCACCACCCTCAACCACCCACCCCCTCCCTCTTCCCTCCACGCCCACCCCACGCTCCAACACCACCATCAGCACCTCCAACACCAACCAGGTCATAATTATCAGGAATGAAGTGGCCGAAATTGGCATTGAAAATAAAGAGAAAGACAGACAGACAGGTGCAGTAGACCTGCCAGAAACAGACCGGAAAAACAGGACAGGAGCTGTTATAATAGAGCTGACATTCTGCAAACACTGATGGAAAAAACACACATTGATTTTACTATTTATTATAGTCAATATATAAATAAATACGCTTTGTATTAAATATGGCAAAATAATTAAGAAAAGTGTCCCGTTGCATAACTTGGCTCGGAGATTTATTGGGTTTTCTTCATTTTTTTCTTAGTAAAGGAGCATTACACTTTATTTCTTGTGCAGAAGTGGTGTTAAAGGCCAAACTATGCACGCCCGCCAGTTAACTGCAACCATAAAGCTTGTCATGAATATTGAATATATTATTCTGATAACATCCAAGGTTAGTTTCCGAAGGGATTTACAAGATCACAAGGCTGTGATGTATAGGCTACCACGAGCTTCCGTCATAAAGATTTATGACAACCTTTAAAGCTAAATTAACTGTATTCCGCATATAAAAAAGGTGGGCGAGCAGAGTTAAGGCAGGTTTAAGGTTTAAGGCTACACCCCTGCGGTAGCTTTGTATATAGCAGGCAAACCTCACATAAGTCACTATCCGGAGAACCTGGAGGAGAGAAAAAAAAAAAAAAAGTCAGTGCCAATAAGACCTTATAGACTCCCTCTCACCCCCACCCCTTCACCTCCACCACGCTCCCCCAGATTTTAGGATTACCGTCATCCACAGATTTCAGGAAACTGAGTTATTTTACTTCCAGATAGATGAGCGGGCTCCCTCCAATGCGAATCAGCCCCCTAGTAGCCTATAGGCCCGAACACGGATTTCTAACAACCTCCACATTATATGGCAGAATGTGCCACATACTTCACACCTGCACCCTGAATAGCAGCTCCCTTTCAGTGTATGATACGCCTGTTGGCCTTGGTCTCAATGCAGCTGCATGAATGAATCAGCGACCCGCTTATTTGGGTCTCTTTTGATCTAAGATCTCCTGCTCTCATTTGATCTCGCAGTCTGAACTGAAGACTATCTAGTTAGCAGAGCTTCTGATGACTTCTTTTATTATCGCAAAGCAATTCCACATATGCGGAAGAACTTGTTGGGACAACTCGAGGAAACGTATAGATCTACATATTGTCCGGGTCCATTCAGAGACCATGTGTGCATATGAAGAGGAAGGAAAATATGGGGAATTAAAAACGCGCGATTCTTTCAGCAGCAGCCAAAGTGTAAACAGTAATCTGATGGCGCACTAGATTCCTTCCTGCTCATTTCCGCACAGCTCTAACAGACCTACAGTAGTCGTCTTTTTTTTTAATTATTTCTCCGTTTTTCATAAATATATTTAACATTTTAAAACTTTATGAATGCATATATTAATAGTTCAGCACTAACTGTGCAGTTTCGTTTACAAGGCTCCACATTCTCAAACTTCAGATTGATAAAAGTGGGCCATGCATCATGCAGAATAAATGATTATGAATTTGAGGACTTGCCCTGTGGAGATTAAGTCGATCTGACGTACAGTAATTTATCATAACTTGAATTTATCATCTTCCCTTGACCTCCATGATCCGACAGTGTTCGACATAACCAGGAGTCGTTGTGAACAGGTGTGTTAGGATTCGTGGAAATTCAACAAAAATACTTTTTTTAAAAAACAAAACAAAAAAAACAAAACAAAAAACAGAAACAGGAATCTTAAGTCTCCAGATGCCTTATTCCTAAAGTTTTCCTGGATGAGGAAGGTTTTACACATAAAAAAAGAGCTGAGCTGATGAAATGAAAATGAAATAACGATTTTACTATTCTGCGCTGGAAGTGGTTCACAAACAAGGAAATGGACCGTTTTAGGACAAAAAATAACCCTCCTACTGATTTAGCCAAATCCATAATGGCAAAAGTGCGTTTCTACACTCGATAAAAGCGACAGTATATCATCATATATCAAAATAACACAGAGTATTAAGGGATGCAAATGCTGCCAACATTATGAATCATTGGTTTATCTGCACTATTTCACACGTCAGATGGGAAATATGTTCCAAACAGACAAGCAAATGCACAGTTTGAGAAGCAACATAATGCATGTGATCAGTGTAGCAGTATCGAAGACTTTGGGTCATTTCGCCATCTCCCGCAGGAAAGACATTATGCCTTCTCATATTTACATACTCTTTAATATTTGTCAAACATTCATAAATTACAAACTAATGAAATGTTCGACGGTCCTTGGAGATCAAGCTAATGAAGACATAGACTTTTGCTTTTGACACATCTTTGTTAGGTTTAATACCATTCTCTCTATCACGCTCTATTAACTATTATTATACTTATGTCAGGCCACCGCTGACACGTTACGACATCAGGATCACCTGCTGTAGGTGGGCACGCCATGGGATATAAATGGCCTCCATCTATAATGCCACTAGCCTGTGTAAAAAAGTATTAAATGGTAGTAAGATTATAAAAAAAAGTGAGTTTGGGATTTTATTAAAGGAGTATAAAAAATTCCAGCAGCATTACACTGCACAAAAAGATTCACAAAAACATATTATTTGTTCTTAAAAGTACATTTAAATTATTTTTCCTATTTTTTTGCGCAATTTCTTAAGAGTCAAATCATTTTTGGAACAAGTTTGACAGAAGTGAAATGATCCTACTTGGATATTTTCCCACACACTTTAATAGAAAAGGGGATAAATAAAATGTAAACGCTGTGTAATGTCTGATTTGTTACAGTGGGTATTTTTTGCAGTGCACGCAGCTTGTGTGACCACTACAACGTCAAGAGGCGCTTGGAGGACTGAACCTGTGCAACGAAGAAAGAGGAAGCGGAGGCGGAAAGGAGGGAGGGGGGGGGGGGCGAGATATTAATTATGGAACAGTGTCGGCAGTGTAGAGTTTAATTTCCGCTCAGGCCGAGCATTTATTTATTCATTCGCTCATATTATTTCTTTAGTTTTTTGACCCAAGCCTTGCCAATGCTGCGAATCTCCCATATACACACACACACACAAAAAAAATCACTGTTGATCAAAACATACACGAACTTTTGAAATTCAATGAAAGAGGGGGGGGTGTGTGTGTGAGGGGGGGTATTGTCACCGCAACAATATAGATCCTTGGAGACGTGTTTATTTGACAGAGCAAATCCCCAGTGTGTCAAGGTTGTCATATTCCTCTCAATGTCCAATGCAAATGCCGCAGCATAATCAGATGCAGCAACATGACGCGTTTATTACTTTGTCAATCATCTTGATGCGACAGTATTGAAACAAAGCGAGCACAAGTCCGGTAATAGAATTAAAGAAAAACCTTTCAGCTGCAGGCAATTTCAGTTTGACGGGTAAACCATATGTAGGCTAAAGTCCCTCTCAGAGAGGTCAGCCGGTCTTTATCTGCACATGAAAACTTTATTAGCCCTGTTCATTTCAGCTGCAGTAATAATAAGGATAATAATAATAAATAAACACCAATAATTATTATTATAATAATAATACTTTTTGTGTGGAAAAACTCCTATTTTGTATTATTTGGAGAATCTTCAAAAACACTAAAAAAAAAATTACAGGCACTTGATTCTGCTCAAAGAAACACAAAGCAGGACTTTTTCTTTTTTTCTTCTTCTTCTTTTTTTAATTCATAGGCCTACTTCAGCGCAGAAGACGCTATGCGAGGCTTATCCTCCTTGTCCATGAGTATATTCATCAAAAGAAAAGTTTCAATAAGATTTTTTTTCTTGGTTTCAATAATAAGCCGACCACTGGGACATTCTTTGAGCTTAGTCTATCATCATAATACTGATTTGTGTAACCTAGGAAACTACTCAGACCAGGGTACAACCAAGCCCAAAGGATTTTTCTCCATGTAGTTCTCCAAATTCACTATTGAGGCTGGATACAATTGACTACAAGTATTGTTATTTTGAGGAATATATATTTATATATATAATTATTTATATATATAGACGAAAATAAGCATAACCAGTGCAGGAGGAGTCAAGGTAAGTGTCGTTTTCCCCTCATATTGCTGCACAGTCTATAGTGAAACGCACATGCGTGAATGATATGTGTTAGTCAGTGTGTTAAGAGCTGTCAGGAAATCAACCTTCTGAGTCCTTACCCAACGTTAAGGCTGTCTAATTTCTAGGCATAATTAACTTTATGCTCAAAATCAATTGTTTCCTGTACACAGCCAGGGTCCAGGACTGCAAGCAGTGAGAGGCCTATTTGAGCATGTGAGAAAGCAGGAAGCAGCCCTACCTGCCACTCATTAAGCCCACAAAAACTCAATACAAAGAGGGGGGAAGAAGGATTAGACCTGCTCGTTATACCTGCCGCGCAATTAACACTACTTATTCTTCTAATCCCTCTGTTCTAGAAATAATTGAACTTGCAATAATAATAGGCTACAAAAAAACAAAAAAAAAATACACACACACACACAAGACATAATTCTTAAATTGTAGAAAATGTATATTTTTTCGGGTGTAATAATTAGAACAATAATAATAACAATAATAATATGTTTATTATATCTAGAATTTAGGTTGCAATTTCTCTCTCTTTCTCTTTTTTTGCTGTGTGTGTTGGTGAGAAGTGGGGAATGAGGGAGGAGGGGGGGAGTGGGGGAGGAGGAGGGGGGGGGTGCCTTTTAGGGTGAAAAAAAAAATCTGCTGCTGATTTGTGGAGAATACTCTTCCTCTTATTTTCATCTGAATCAGGTAGAGAATCAGCGTCTTCCTCTTTCACTGACGAGGCGGGTAATCACATCCCCTTTAGAAACGGAGGTAGCTGCAACTCTTTGTCCCCGTTGTGTTGTAGGTGAATCGGAGCACACTTGAACTGAAAGAGGACTTGACCTTTGCCTTTATGTTTTCCCCCAATGTTTGTCTAAATCACAATTGTCTTTTGTGAGGGGACATGCGCTGCCGTGACACGTCCCATTGAGCGGATGGATGTTTCGCAGTCAGACGGAGTGGAGAGGACGTCAAATGGCTCATAGGTGTTTGTAAACTTTTTTTTTTTTTTTTAGTGATTTGCTCACAAAAAACAAAACAAAAAAACCCAAAACACTGAAACAGAGTAGGATGAATAGAAAAAGTGGACAAACCTTGTAGAAATTATCTTAAAACCTGACACTAATTTTAAAAAAAGAGTGTAGTTGCTGATTAATTTCCCGCCCCCGCGTGCTGTAACCATGTTTAAAACCTAGACTCACTTGCGTCACATTGCAGGGAGGGATGAACTGGTCACCATTCATAGGTCTACCTACATCTCTGCTGGATGGACACACGGGTCAGTGGAGCTCTCGGAGGTGGGATTCTTCCAGGTTTCTGTCATTGCTCTCTCAAGAGTTGGCTGTAAACAAACACCGGCCTACAGTCAGTTATAAATAGAGCTAACACACACAGAGGTGGTCTACATGAAGACCAAATAAAAATAGTGTCAATGACATAATTTATACATTCGTAAAATGCATTAAAATAACCGTATCATGACTTCCGGCAGCCATAGTGTGAGACTTAAATAGCAAAATTAGGCCTGCTGACGTATTCCCCTACAGTGTGTAAATAAAGAGTATGACAGGCGGGTCTTTTTTTCTGTAATAATATTCTAGAAACATAAAGAACCTTATTTTTTTAATGAAACAATGCAAATGATAAACTTAACAGCTTGAGAAAACATAAAGTCAATGCAAAACTGATCAATAAACCCAAATCCATGCATGTAGGTTTTGAATTCCTTTTGAAAACAGGATTATGAGAAAACAGCGATCAATAAATATGGTGATGCTTACATCTAAAATGCTTGAATAAAATTCTCAGAGACATATATTCATCGCTCTCATATTTGGCCGCATCACTGGAGGAGTTATTTTGATGCATGCAGCTCTTCAACAACATCCACACACTAACAGCGTAGCGGGTTTTGGCCCTCCTTCCAACAAGCTTTTGACACGTTGTAACACTCTACTTGTCAGTTTTCACAGTATCTTTATTTCTGCCTTCAGCCTTGCTGCAGTTACTCTCAGCACTCAGTAAACTGCGGGAAAGTTGCTTGGGAGCGATAGAAACACTAACGGAGCCAGTAAAAGACTGCTGTTTATGACAGGAGGGACATGATGGCGTTGCTCGCAGCCTATAGGGGAGCAGGTTCATTTATCATGAGTGGCAGCATGTGAGGTGACATAGAAAACAGAGACAGCAGAAGCCCCCTTTTTTTTCTTCATCATCATCAAATGACTCTATATGATGATAATTACACTGCTGAGTGTTGGAGGTGTTGCCATTTTTTTTTAAACTTTTTTTTCTTTTCTTTAATTTTGCAGTGCAGAGATTAACATGTGTGATGTTTAACTAGCCTACATGTGATGTTAATTTGTATCTTTGGAATTCAAAGAGGTGTTGTGCGCCGCAAGAATGAGGCGCATCCAACTTATGGTTTAAAAATGAATAGCTGGATTGATGAGGGTTGACATGCATAAATATCAACAACAAAAAAAAAGTTGCAGCTGCATTCAGGCGCATGCTTTCTTAATTCACTAGGCGTCCTGTAAATTCACTACACAGCCTCCTTCTTAAGGTCACCAATGTTAAATAAGCCTAAAAAAAACCCTGAATTATGCAGAAATATGGTCAGTGATACGCCACAGAACAAATTTGTTTTTAGTTTTTTCAGCTTTTAGCGCCTCAAGCTGCACTCACCACCTCGCAAAGTTAATCATTTTTGCTCTTCTAAGTGTACACAGAGATAACTCTTAACTCATGACCTCAGACCACTTGTGCAGCAAAACAGGCTGCGAGCATCAAAGGATCCGCTTTGCTCCTTCACAGTTAGCTGCCACTGATGCAGTGCCCTGAAAAGGTGTATTTGGAATATTCTGGCACCAATAAACTGTTACTAATAGTACTTGAGCACCACAAAGGCAGCCAGCAACACATTTCAGGGGAATGAGTGTTACCCCCAGAGAGGAGCTTTTGCACCCTTTTACAGTATTCACTTCTGTATCTTCTCAGTGCGGCTCTCAGGTGAAGATCAGGGGGTGAAAACGAGGATTGCTCAGACTGTGTCAAATGTTAAAGCTCTTGAGAGACTTGAGGAATATCATAATTAATGTTTGGGGCAGATTTGAAATGGAGACTCTGGCGGCCATGAAGGCACAAAGGGAATGTGTGGAATTTCATATGCCTATCATTTAGCCTGCAGATAGAGCTGCAAATTGAGTTACTGCAGTCTCACACTTGCTCACTCTGTTTTTACTCTTTGCACAGAAACATCAGGCTATAGACTGTTGTTTTTCCCTTAAGAAGAGGATAAAACTGACTGTGGAAACAAATGTTTGTCAGAATCTTTGCAAAAACATCATGCAGTTGCACTGTAAACGTATTACACTTCTATGTATCCTGTAGGACTTTTGGTGGGTTGGTGTGGGTTAGTTTAATAATAATTTTTTGTGTGAGATGAGAGGAGAGAGTCCTCTGAATGATATGAAATGTTGCACTTATTCTTTATGGGTTGTACTCATAATCAATTTTCTGTCTTGCTGCTTTTTCAAACTTGGACTGGCGAGAGAGAAGAGAAGAGAAGGAAAAAAAAAATCCTCCTCTATCATCTCCCTCTCTCCATAACTTTGTTCCTTTCGGTCTGCAGATCAAAGGCTTCTAAAATTGGTGTCCCGAAGATGTACATTGTTGAGATGACAGGGCGACAATGCGGAGAGAAAGCGTGGTCTATCAGACATGTCAGCCCGCAGAAAGGAGAGGGAGGAGAGGCGGAGAAAGGCCTGGGTGTCGATTTAATACCCCAACTGGAGGAATTTGAAGCTTCTAGCTGTGGCCAAGTCGGTTCCCTTCAGTATTCTTCCAGTGAGCATCTGTGATCCATGTCTGGGGGGGAAATATTTCCTAAACATGGGCAGGGTGCTAATGTGCTTTAGCATAATCAAATTGGATGTTGCAGATTTTTATTGTTTTTGTCGAGATTTAAGATAGAAACCGTAATTATTCACATTAGAGAAGCATTCAAGATCAATAACTTCTCCAAACTGTGCGCGTGCCTGTGCCAGATATGTCAGTGACTTACTGATAAATACAGAAACTTTGTCTTTCTTTTTTTTTAAAGTGAGGGGCTAAGCTGAATAAAAACACGCGTAACAGGTGCGTTAAGTCAAATTGTGTGTTTGTGTGTGAATAGGACAGAGAGAGAGAGAGAGAGAGAGAGAGAGAGAGAGAGAGAGAGAGAGAGAGAGAGAGAGCAAGAGAGAGAGAGAGAGAGAGAGAGAGAGAGAGAGCGAGAGAGAGAGAGGCTTGTCTTGTCTCTGGAACCTGCTGCTCCAACAAAGACACTAATAATTGAAAAGCATGCGAGGTGACTGGAGCTCAGACATTCACAGAATAAATATTTGTATTCATTTGAGAAATGAGGATTTGAACAACGAGACAAAACCATACAAAGACACACACACACACACACACACGCACGCACGCACAAAAAAAAAAAAAAAACAAGCATGAATGCAAGTATTGTCCCCTGGCTTTTAGATTCTGATTCACCATATCATAACCCCTGCGAGGAAAAAAACATCAATATCCCCGCGGAAAAGACACGTTTCTATGGGAAACTAAAGAATTTTAGCGCATAACAGATCCGGCGTAAGAAAAAGGAGGGGGGAAATCAAAGGGATCAAAGGCTCGGCTCAAGGAGGCTTTTTGCGTGAAGAAAAGATAGACGATGTTGACTCTTAAGTGTTGGCGATTTGGCAAGATTTTGGAAGTCCGTTTCTGCAGCCTGTCTCTTTGAAAGTGGCCTTAAAAGCTCTTTTCACTTAAGTTTCTTAATAGTTAAGTTATATGTTATTGCTTTCTGCTGCATTAATAAATTAGGAGCCATATTTTTTTTTAAGCGAATGATTCATGTTTCAAACTTACTTTCGCTCATCCATGTTTCACGACCAATGGAGAATTTTTTTTTTTTTTTTACATTAAGAACACACCATTTGGAGACAAATAGACAATTCTCCCATGAAGAATTACATTTTAGGATGGTCTGCAACCCATAATCACATGTTAACGGATCAAGAGCCAATAACTATTAGGCTATTTTTTGGCCCACTTTCCTTTATATATGCGCAAACTTTGCGGTTTGCAAAATAGCAGCACATCTGGAATCAAAATAAAGTCACGTTAAAGTTTCTACTTGTATTTTTTTCCCCCGCTGATAATAAACCCGACAAGAGCCGGGAGGCTGCTGGCTGAAATGTCTCAATTGTAAGGCTATAAGCACATTTTATCCATACGCCCTTTCAGGTACCTTGACACGCAGGAGGCATAGAAACAACACTAAAGTAAACAGGACTAACAGGAGACTAGTCCCTTTGTTGTGGCAAAGGCAGCTGCCCAGCCCTCTATTATCCCGGAGCAGACTGACCGCATCCTTCCCACTGCCCCCTCACCAACCCACTGCACAAAAAGAGAGGGATGTTCTGCTTGCATGGGTAACACTGTCGTTCCAGCCCTTAGCAGTCCTCTTACTCTCTATTGAAAGGAGTGGGAGTAGCGGACACAGCCTGATCTGCGGAGTACAAAGGCTCTCCGTAGAGTCCCATTGGAGTGAAAGGAATGAAGGGGCTGGAAATTTCTGAAAGAGGGGTCGGGAAGATTTAGAGAAAGAACGGAAGTTTTGTTGTTGTGCTTGATTTCCCTTCCTAACCAGGGATGGAGTGGATGGATAAACCCACTTAAGTTTAGTCACCTTTTAATAAGCAGGAAAGAGTTTGCTCACCTGTTTAACCTGCATACAGATCTTATTTCTCACTGCGTATCATATTCAAGCTTCTTAACTACTACCTAATTTCATCACTATATGCAAAATACTATTTTTACACCGTGATTTTTTTTCTCCATATGATCATCTGTAACACTACAGTACCAAAAACAGTTTTAGGAACATGTGCTTTCTCAATTTTTCACACTATATGAGTTATTTCTGCTTGTTTTAGTGTTTAAGGCCCTAAACAGCATTTTCTGACCTTCCTTCATTTCTTCCTCATAACTTGGATTTCTGTGTTTAAATGCTTTCCAAAAAACCAATTCTTCAAAGTGAAGCAAAAGCAGCTGAAATCTGTTTAAAAGCCAACTATTTTAATTACCAGTAATGAGGTATTAACAGATACAATTAGAAGAATTAGATATTAAATGTGTTGCCTGGCAAGAGATAGGAATGGGAGGCCTGCGTGCCCTCGGGGAGTCCCATGCTGGCAAGGTTTATGTGGACACACACTTTCAACAAGGACTGAATATGACCCTGTTGTTTCAAAATGGCCTCCTGATTTATATCCATCAAGGTTTAAAGGGCCCGTCATGTCTGCTGAAATAGAGGTGTTGACAGCCACACTTGACAGCTTCTCGCTCATACTGTTTTAATGTTTGGTGTCATGGCATTGCTGTCCTGTCTTATGTGCTGTGTACTCGCCACGTCCTGGCATTTTGGAACTGAAGAGCGATACGGATTATGCATCGCTCATGTTGCTCTGCCTTCCTGCCTGGACCGTTGTACATCCTCTGTGTGAAGGTCTATAACATGCACCGAACAAATAGTTGAAATGAGTGCTATCTTTCAGGCCTTGGGTGATTGGAATGAGTGGGACAAACTGAGCGGATGTTTGAAACAAACAGTAGGGACAGGGGTGGCAGGCAAGGTAATGAAAATGAACCGGTATGACATTTCATATCGCAACATCCATGTCAAAGCCCACTTATAAAACTGCAGGGTAAACCCATGTGAATAAATGCTGGTTTAACATAGTGCCGTGGGACTGAAAACCCCTGAGAAACAGCCTGAGAATCCTCTTTGAAGGCACATTCCATAGGTCACAGTGCAGACACCACGCAGTCGGGCCATTTCATCCTCATCAACATTTGTGTGGGCCGCACAGCCGCCCTAAGGCCAAAAGAAACGCGCTCGGGATTTCTCAGTCTATAGTTAGCAAAAGGCCAGCTCCTCTGGCTCCACAGAGCGGGGGGACAGGACTGACATCAGGACTGCCACTTTTCTGATTGGCGGAGGCAGTGAATAAAAAAAAAAAAGACAGAAAAATCAGAAAGCACTGCTGTCTGATTAGGTTTCACCTTCTCCTATGTGCACTATTTGAACTGTAACTGAGATTCATTGTTGGTGTACTTACACGATGCACAGCAGGTCCTGCACACATTGTGTAAATAAAGGGGGACCCTATGTTTTGCTAGCAGGTTATTCCAGACTCGAGCGTATGCTATTTTAACTCCGTGTGCATACTGTGACGGTGCACGCACTTATAAAGCCTCTCGTGTTATAATTACATCATCTTGAGCCCTGTCATTCAGACACTAGCATGTGAAGCATGTAAACCCCATGGCCAGCTGTATATCAGCCTGCTTTGTTTGACATTTATACACAGCCATGGTCTTGTGTAATTATGAGCTTACTGTTCTGTCAAATATTTAATGCCTTGTAAAACAGCCAGCTATTTCTAATGTACAGTGAACGGTGGAAGGCTATCTGTGAGAGAGGAAGAGGCAGAGTGTAAAATATAATCCTTGACATGTGCACCGTAAACATGATTATAGTTGTAACTGTGCACTGGTTTAAGATGCCTGCAGATACCAATAACTCATCACACTTTAATTTGGACTGAAAAAAAAACCAATGTCCACATATTATGGAAGTCATGTCAAAGTATTTTGCATGTCACAGAACTTACTACGTTTCTACATATAATTTACATGCATTTGGAGTCTAGTATTGCTTTGATTAGACGCTGAAAGTGACATAAATAGAGGTGGGAGAAGTTTTCACACCATTTAATTAAGACTATGTAGAAATACTTCATTACACATACAAATAAAACTAAAGGTGCAAAAGTATTTTCAGCAACATTTACTTAAAGTATCAAGAGTTAAAGAACTTGATATAAAAAATGGGTATTTCAATGAGTTATAATATTGATTTATTTATGTGTGAGGAACATTTTAATGTTGTAGTTGATCGAGGTGGAGCTTCTACAACTTGATATCCCATTGAGTATTTTAGTCTAAAGTAATGTATTTTATGAGCTTATCACATGTATGGTTACTTGTAATTTCAAGAAATGTAGGAGTAAAAAGTACAATATTGTCCGCTCAAATATGGTGAAGATAACAGTGGTGTAGAAAATGTACAAAATGAAAATACCTCAATAAAGTAACACAATACTATACTTAAACAATACTTTGCAGAATATCAAATGTTTTCCACGAAACCCTTTGTTCATTTAACAAAAGAAGCAAAAAATAAATAAAAAAAATTGCACATTACATGTCTAAACACAAGCAGCCATACGAGAACTTTGCATAAATAAAATGGCAAAGTGTGATTCCAAAAAGTATGATGAAGAATAATTAACAAGGCCAGGAATTCAACAAGACTTGCTTTTGGTACATTACAGTTTTTGATACTCAGTGTAGTATTACACACAGTTCAGTGAGTAACAAAAAGTACACATAAGTACGTATAAGTATTTTTGCTACTTTTCGAATATGCAACATAATGTCAAAGTTGATTGATCCATACCTTTGAAAGATTGTGGCCTAGTGGACAGTATGGGGGCACGGAGAAAGTGGTTTAAGTAATGCTGAACACATGGTAGCTGAAAATGTTGGCTCAAAGCAGTGTCCGGTTAGACTTATGTCTGTTTCTCACCAAAGAGAAGTTGACGTGTGGGAATAGAGGCTCCATGCATGGTTGCCATGCATTGGCCCTTACGTTTCGCACATGTAGGTAAACAATCCCGCCTTGTCTACTGAGAGGCCTGCGTTTATACATGGGTGCAAAACATGTGTTGCAGCCAAAGTCGCATCAAAGGTCACTAAGCTATGCTTTGAACACTTCAAAGCTGGGGGATGAGACTGTAGCTTTTAAGTTTTATGGCAGGTGTAAGCAGGGGTTGCTGACCAGCCCAGGGTGGTCTGCTCCCTGGTCTGCATGAAGCTGCTGGTGGTTAGCATGGTAGAGGAGGTGGTGGTGGTGGTGTGTAGAGGGCCAAGGCGTCGGGGGCAGGGACATACACAACCAACCAGGCTGTGTCCAAAATGTCTTCATGCAGCAGGCCACATTTGGAGTCCTTGGATCTGAAGGGGTATCTGGGAGCAGACTGGACACAGGCAGACGTCCACTTCAAGGGTCTCTGGTTTCAGAGGACCTCAGCAGGGTACGTCTAAGGCCTGCGTCAGTCCCATTTGGAAACAGATACATTGGCAGAGAGGAACGGAGGGGCCAAAGCCTGATGACCATACCACAGAGTGACCACAACACTGCTCTCTCCCCTGACAGACCAGAAACAGACCCTATAGCAAGTTCAAAGGATCCAGAGGGGTCTCGCCAAAGTTCATTTGCTGGAGTTCATTCATCTCCAGCACCTGATGTGGTTCACTGCCTCTTGTTTCGTCAGGCATTTAAGTTTAAAGTGTGAGACTTCAAAGGTGGCGACGTTTATTAAGAGTTCGTATTCAAAAATGAGTCGTTCAGCTACAATGCATGCAGTTAGACGTCCTTTTAACCTCTAGTAAGTTGACACCCCATAAGGACCATCCAATTTGCCTTCAATAATGAACAAAAGTCTATTCTCAGATATCCAACGCTCTCCTCGTCACATAAATCCATCTGAAAAACGACTGAAGTGCAGAATTTGAATAGATCGACAATTTTGGTTGGCAGAATCGTTATGCTATTAGAGATTTTGTTGATTTTGGTCTCAATCCAAACGAAATGGGTATTTCTTAAAATTGCTCTGCTAACAAATATACTTGCATCTCCTGCCTCAAGCTGTACAAGTCCATGTTGTGCAACAGAGCTCAAAATTCACACAGTTGGGTGCGCTTTAATACACCACATTATGAACATTGAAATCAACACAAAGTGGCTTAATAACTCCTCTGGTGACAGAGCCTGCTAAATTGATCATTTTGAATGCTTTACAATATCCATAATTATGCGAGTGGAATACAAGGTGCTGTGCGTCTGGTTGATGATCCTGGAATGACAGGTCTATAACAGCCCTCTCTCCTTGAGATAGTTGGAGACCCACATGCACATTGAGAAAAGCCATTACAAGCCCAGGGTGAAGCAGGTGTGTTTGCGGCACTTCACAGATGGCTGGGAGCGTTGCTAATGAGAGAATAGTAAACACCAGAAAACTTTTTATCTTTGATGCGAGATTGTTTTACCAAGTGCACCGCTCTAATTTGTCAAAGCGAAGGAATGCAAGGTCAATTCGCACATATGATTTGATTGACCCCTGCTAATAAGGTCCTGACCAGATGCTTGACACTTTATGGACTCACTGACATACATTTTACTTGAGATATTTACAGTCTGCAGACGACCGACTCACCAGCTCAATACCTGCATAACGAACAGCACAAACGCCACAAGTGAAGTGCAAGGATCGCAGAGCTCTTATTGACTCTCTATTAATTGTCCCTTATTAAAACGGAGCATTTTGCAACAACAAGAGAAATATTATCCTCCCAGAGTGTGTGAGTCGACTTTCTCTTTTTACTGTTGTAGTGAGATGCAGAAGTGTGATGATTAAAAGTGCATTACCTGAGCCTGGTGATTCCCTGAATGAGCTATGCTAAATTGGTTGTTTTCTATGCTGTGATTAATTGAACTTCCAGAGCCACATTTCAACACGCTTTGTTTTTCTGTCCCCGAGTCATCACCTATTATTAAAGACAAATTTTCAATATCTCTCTAGGAGTCCAATTAAGGATTTACATTGTGACAGTATTTTTCACTTTAATTACTATACATAGTGCAAAGCTTTGATGTATTTCCTTATTTATCAAACAACACAGTGGAATAAAATTCATCAAGTAAACGGATAGTTATATTCTGTAATTGCAGCTTCTTTTCAGCTGAGGAAAAAAAAATCCAAATTCTGATGAACAATTGAGTAATATCTCCATTGTAAAATGGCTACACAGCATATTCATGTTGAAAAAGTAAACTGTATTTTATATTGTAGCTCAAAGGATGCACAGTTACATATGATTTTAATATGTAGGCATTTTAGATTGTATGTAGATAAAAAGAAATGACAAGAACAGGATTTAAATATTATTAAAATCCCCCCATATAGTAACTCAACTATTCCTGTGATATTACACCACAGGTTTCTGAATCACAATAGCTTGTGGGACTAAGCAGAAAATGTATGGTCAGTGTTATTAATTTCATTTGACCTCATATTGGGAAAACAGCTGGAATCCTTTTGTAACTAGCCGTGTTGTAAAACATCAGTGGATGCCAGCGTTCACGGTGATGCCTCGTGGCCACTGCAATTGGCTGGTATACAGTATTTGACACTGGCATTCTGGGATTCACTCTTAATACTTAAAACCTAAATGCCTCATTGTTGGAGACGACTGCAATAGTGCTGAAGTTAAGTGGCTTCAAATTGAAATTTCCTGTGGGTTTGCTGTCTGCATATGGAGCCAATAAAAGTCCTCTGGCCCCGAATAAATGTTAATTTTTCTTTTCGTGGGTCTGCAGGGTAAAAGAAATGATGACAGTTTCGCTACTAAACATGAAGATATTCTGTGAATAATCATCTCATTTCTTGAAAGAAAATTTAATAAATAAAAAATAGTGCAGCAATCCTCTTTCAGTGATGATTCCCTGGAAGGAAGGCCTGCAGTAGTCTGAAGCTACCCGTGGCATCCCGCTTAATGCCCAATTTTCATTCAGCATCTATACCACCTCCTTTGTGTGACCCTGCAAATATCCTCTGGGCCTCTTCATTAGTCTATGGGGCCTGTGTGCAAAGGCTCTCCAGTTAATTTGCCCCGGAAGGACTGTTTCCCCTACTGGAGATCAGCTAGAAAAAAAAAAAAGCCTGCTGCAGTCACTCACAGATTCACAGAGGCACGCTTGATGCATTTATATATAGATGGTTTCTATTTCTCTGTTTTTCTTCATCCATTTTAAGTGCTTCAGCAAATCTCTCATACCACTCATTGGCTTGTTTATAGCCAGCTTTCTGGTCTGATCTTGTCATGCGCTGGTGATACGAGCACGGCGATGGATCATGGCTATAACGTTTTTTTTCTGCATTGTTTGGCCGACCGCTTGCTGCTACAATTGACCTGCGAGTGGAGCTGATGACCAAGATGACTAACCCCTGGGGAGCCCAAGTCAGGGAAATCATGCGAGAGACAGAGAGGGAGAGCAAGAGACCAAAACCGACTTGCACAACATGGGCATGTGATCACATACACACACACACACACACAAATACACACTGTATTTCCACACTGCTCTCAGTGGCTGAGCTCTGTGTATTTTCGTTGAAATGTCTGCGGTGAGGAGAGATGCCACATTTATGCAGCACAAGGCCGTCATTTCTTTTGGGTTCAGGGGCTCCTAGTGAGATGCTGGCATGAATGCGCCTGGCGCTGACAGGTGTTGCCATCCCGACAGCGCGGCCCGGCCACCAACCAGACAAGAGTTGTCTGCTCAAACCGCTGAAGACCCAGGACCGTGCTGGGAGCGTGATCCCAACTTGGCACTGACCGCAGCACCAATCACTGGAGCTGATTTAATTGTGTCACTCTTGGGGAAAAAAGAAGTTGGTGAAAACACAAGTGGTTAGGAAAGGCACGGTCGCCCTACCTCGTTCCCACTCCGAGTATGAAACCATTTACTGTAACACCTTTCAGTTTGGTACAACTCTTTAAAATCTCTCTTCAGCCCCCAGTAGGAACTGTTTTCTCTTTTCTCAAATTGTCAAGGTAGGGTGTGTACTTTTTTTGTTATCAGGGGTGAGACGGGGGGAATCTGAGTGAAGGAGCAGCTTTCAAAGGAGACAAACCCTCACCATGAAACATTTGGAAACATGTCTTCCTCTGCTGCAGGGTTGTGAGGTTGCACATGGAAAACATTAAGCTCTTTACAGATTGAATGAGGATGGGCCAATAAATGTCAGGAATTTCAAAAAGCAGGACCAAATCAGACAGGGTGGGACTCCATCACTTGCCTCCAATCCAGCATTGCATTCATTATGAGAACAAGCATTCCTCACTACATCCCACCTTGCAGTTTGCTGTCTGGTCTGTAATTAGCTTAGGCAAGCTTTTGTTTCCATGACAGCAAGAGCAAGCGAGAGGCAGACAAAACATAGACAGGGAAATAAAGAGAGAATGAGGAAAATACAGACCAGGTGGAAATTTTGAACACATCTGTAAAAGAGTAATGAGACATTCATAGTTCACCTTGCAGATTCTCTTTGCCACTCCTCTCTATATTGAATGGAGAGCAGTGGTGTTAAAGCTGTAAAAAGAGAAGGAAAAAACCAACCTTTAAAAGAGATTAGATTAACATAGTCTCATGGCGCTGTAAAGAGATCAGGTGACAGTGTGAGAAAGACACATTAAAAAAAAATACCATGTTGACGAGATTGAATGTGTCAGCTTTAATTTGGGGGGACTTTGGCTTAGCTCGGGCTGCAGATGATCTGCTCTATACTTTTGCTGGACGGCGTCCAAATCTGTCTCCTTGGAAGAGTTACTGGGCCATGTGACTTTGTCCAGACACCCCAAGGAAGGCAATCTACACCAAAGCGCTTCAGATGGGCTCAATTTGGATTGGTTGCAAGGGTGGAAGCGCTGTGGTTTTTTATGATCAAATGTTAAATATCTGCATGGAATTTTTTTTTCTTCTTCTTCTTATCATCAGATGCAAAAGTTGGCTGGCTGTTCTCGTTCTTGATCAGTCTGGACAATCTTTTGATCTTGACATCAGACTGTAAATTTTTGTTTGCTTTATGATTTTCTTATTTGGTCCACATACTGCTTGCTGAGTGTTTGATGTTTTGAAATTTATAAGTTATGTTTATTCGAGCATGTTATAGCGGACACAAGGTGATAATGAATATTATTTTCACTGTCCACAAGTTCCAGTAATCATCTTATTGAGGTCTTCCTTCTGCCTCCCATCCTATTTACTCATTCAGACTAGTGATAAGGCATACTCTAAGTTTACTTCTTATAATTTAACTTTTAACAGTTTGGATCATAAAGTTGTACTTATCAAGCAACCATTTTTCTGCTCATCCCTCAGCTCAGAGATTTACAGGGGGTAGAATCGTCAGAGTGAAATCATAGGTCTACAGATGTTTTCAAGATGTTTTTTCTGTCAGTTGCAGATTATCCCCTGTAGCAAAATCTCATTAAAGTGCAATTTACAGAGCTGTACTGATGTTGCCATCAACCAAAATTAAAGGCATTAATTTTTCAAAGAAGTTCACCGAAGTCCTCAGAATAAATGATGTAGCACTTTCCAAGGAAAGTATTATTTTGGGGGAAGAAATTAACTCGCATTAACGGAGCGAGGGGATTGGACATAGGCTGCAAAAAAGATGTGCAAATGTGGCCATTTAGTCAGAGCGTGTCGGTACGGAGACATGCATATTAAGGCTACCATGCTGGGACAGATGAGGGGAGAGGGAAATATGAAACCCTGATGGAGGTTATGACACAGACACATAGAGAGACATGTACACTGGAGGGCTAAGGCGCCCACTCTGCTGTGCTCACTACTGTTGTATGCAGGACAGAACAAAACAGCCAAAACATACATGTAGTTTGGTTAAAGGAAAGCTAATCTTTGTATTCTCAATACAAGGAATACAATAATAATCATTTGTCCTGGAATTAAAATTGTTGTTGTATTGGTGACATGTTTAAAACCTACTCTCTCATATTCTTTAAAGTGATTTATAAATCAGGAATCAGAGTTAAATTATACCAAATAATAAATTGAGTTGTTGGTATTGGTAGCCCTGAGACACAAAGTGTTTCTTACAATATGCTCACAGACATTGCATCTTTAAAAAGTTAAAAGCAGGCTGATTTGACCTAAATTTCAGTTTTTATTGTTGTGAGAAACAGTTTGGTTTTATGAAGAATTAATAAGTTATGACCCTAAAATTAATGTGAAATGATTAAAAACCTACAATTTGCATTTAATGCAGAAAACCTTTTTTTTTTTTTTTAATTTTAATTAAAAATATGGGAGCTAAGTAGAACAGATCATCTCAGTGGTGTCAAAAAAATTTGGAATTGAACTAATTTATATTTTAATTTCAAAAGATGTCAAAAACTTGCAAAAATTGCAGAACAGATTCCCCATAAAATGTTTCTCCATCACAGTCAGTGTCTACACGTTTTAACACGTGTTAATATATTTTGACTGCTTGTCAATTGCTTACATTTTAAATAAATAGTCAAACAGTAATTCTTAAAATTAAAGCTGAAATAATGTCTCTCAAATGGGAATTTTATTTTACAGTAATAATAACAATAATAATTAGTAGTAGTTAATAATAATAATTATTATTATTATTCACATTTTATTACAGTTCTAACGAATCCCTATGCCTTCGTTTATTTCAATGACTGATCACAGAAATTACCCTGGTCGGATTTTAATATAACGTGATGTACATTGTGAATCGTGATTGATTACCAAACGGACATCGAACATGGGAGCCACAGCTTCATCCTTTATGTACATTAAAATTAACACCGTGAAATGGTCTGTGAGCAGTGGAAAGTGCGCGGGCACTGCTCAGTCCCTGCAACAGTGCTGGAAGCTGCAGGGATGTGATTTATAGTGATGGGGATGTACTCCTGCGGACCACGTAGGGGACATAAAAAGTAGAGCATAATATTGTATAGTCCGGTGATTTATGTTAGTATTTATGATTCGGAAACGGTGCAATTAACATTCATAGACTCGTGGTCAGAATAAATGCTGCCTTGCGTGAAGCCTATAGGCCTGTGCGGCTCAGCAAAATGACGAGATACTTTCCAAGAAGTCAGTTAAAAGAATTATTATTATTGCTATTATTATTATCATCATCATTGTTATTATTATTAGATTATTAAGGCGTACAAGTACTACATTTTTTCGTTTTTTTTTCTTAGAAAATGAAAGCTTTTTTTTCCCTAAGAGGCAGTCTGACAAGTCTGTCTGGACAAAACAATGTAAAGGCGGATATACGTTTAATTAAGTTAACTCATGAAAAAGATGTCACAGCATGCCACAGCCACTCTGCCCGCTGCACATAATGTAGGCTAAAGAGCAAAAATGCAGGGCTTTCTTATAGCTGACGGTCTCTGAGGCACTTGTTTTTGTCCTCAGCTCACACCGTCGGGGCGTCATGCCAACGCCTATCAACTAAATATCAAAGATGCAGAGTGTCGGATCTTTCCACTCTGCATTTTACCTTATTTCGTCCAAATCCCACCTGCTGTCGCGGGTTAAGTTATTTAAATGCAACTTCTATTGGGAGGCTGCACACGCATGCACGCTCAAAATGCCATTGTCTGGTTTCTTTTTTTTTTTTTTTTTTTCGATTCATCCTCAAATACAGAAATCATTTGCAAGGAAATTATAGGCCTCGCGAGGGCAGGTCTTTTGCATACTAATTTTGTTAGACTTACCTCCCGTGGTCAATATTCGATGTGACCATTAGTGAGAGCACTAGAATTTGTTTTATTCGATTGAAAAGACAGTGTTTAGAGTAATGTGGCAGTTTTAAGATAAATGGTTGAGAAGTCTCTTTGTCTGTTCCTGGACTCAGGCCTGCTGTAGATACAGTGTGGTGCCTCAGGAGCCCAGGAGTGTGTCGAGTGGTGACTTAAAGAGATTTAAGGAAAACACGTGGCCTTTGTGCAGGCACAATGGCCTCTTCATCAGGTGCGTCATCAGAGTGAGAGATGTGTGATTGCGTCTGCTAGAATAATTAAAGTTGCCTAAGTTGAAACTGTCCATTTGTCTATCTTCTGACCTCCATATCTGCAACCCCATCCTGTCTACAGCCATCTCCGTGCATGATAGAATTACACAGGCCTATATTTCTGCTCAAACTATGTGGACAACCCAGACAAGTTTTTAAAAGGTGAAAGGAAATATTTTTTAAGAGCTAAAAAATAAACACTTATCCATTCAGCTTTGGGGTTTGTAAAAAGGCTGCGGAGTGGAGCTGAGGCAAGAGTGAAATTTTACTGTTGGTTACTTTGGGGGGTTGGTGAGTTTGAATGGCAGAAAAGGGGAGGGGGAGACGGGTTCAAAAGCTGCTTACCAGCAGGTGGCGGCAGCATAACGTTTGAGCAGCCCCACCCCTTCAGCTTCTGGGGTTGTGGACTTTTCTGGTAATATTGACAGGTGTTTTATCCTCCAGCTCAGGAGAAATTAAAACTGTCAACATGTCAGCAAATATGATATTATTGATCACCGATGAGTGAAATTCAAAGCTGTTCTTGCAGGTTGTCTGGAAGGTTTGAGCTGATTATTACTTGCTTTGGTCAGTAATGATCATATTTGAATTGCAGACCTTCTGCACTCACATGTCTAGTATGACAATAATACATTTCTTGCTTGTTGAACAAATCATAACAAAGTCTCAGCATCACTGGCTGACACATGGACAGACAGGAGAGCCATCAAGGTCCTTTGTGATTATTTATCCCCAGTGGTCAGGTCCCTTATGAGGTGGGAGTCATTCAGAAGATGAATCACATGATGCATGTTTAATTTCCCTGCCGTGGCCCCAGTCCAGGACTCGGTGGGTCAGATGGAAATGAGCACTGGACAGGCCAGCGACATCAGCCGACGAGGGCTGCAGCACTTAAGACATGATGTACGACGGTCATTACCAGAGGCAGGTCAGGAGGGAATCCGGGTCATTCTTGCCACCAAAGAGAAACAGCAGAGGAGGCAGAAAGTGTCTGGCCAGTTTAGAAAATGCCACATCTCCTCAGAATTTCAGCGAGAACGCATGCAGGGCCCCTGATGGGTGAATGGTCCCCCAAGACAGCAAGGGATTATTACCCATCCTCACCTCTGCTCTTTGTTCTTGTACAGTATACTGGCTCGGCGTGCTCCTTCTCTCTCCGAGTTGCATCACAAATAATGGTCTGACATATGTGCCACTTATCAACACGTCTGCAGACAAGTCACACATCTATTTTAGTTTGAGGTCGGCTGATTAGTGGTGCAGATACGGGATTGAGCATATGTGTCACTTGCACTCTTTGTGTTGGCATGGTGTAACTCCAGCACAGTAGAAGTGCGGGCTAATTACCAAACGTCTGAGGGCCTTTTCTTTTGCTACCTTTGATTGAAAGCTTGACTTTTGCCTCCTGAGCCGTGTTGTGAAATGGCTCTTCTTTGTGAACGTGCTTCTGGGTGGTGCACCGAGCGAACCGGCCTCAATACGGGGGCCTCGATGTTGTGTCTGGTGTCACAATATTTGGGGTATCAGAGAGAGCAAATAGATTAGAGAAAAGCAAGGTGTGAATGTCAATGAATATCACCACATGTATCTCTGCTATGAGATTTTTATAGCTTCCTTATTATGAGCAAAGGGTTATTCAAAATTAAACAAAAGTGCCTGACAAGGGGAAAGTTAATTGCATTCAAAGCCAGTTCAAACCTTGCATCCCTAACGCAAAGAGAGGACAGCATGTCAAGGAGATTAAGTGAATCAAGCAAGGAGAGAAAAAGGGGAGGAAAAAAATGAAAGGAAATAACCAAAATGAAATAATGTGCTGGACCACCTCTCGAGCGAGTACAAGCGTGGCATCTGTGTCAGATGTTGTTAATTAACGTCAGTATGTTCCTCACTGGCACTTGGCTTGCTGTCCTTCGTGCAGGGCAGATCCTAGAGTAGAAGTGCTTGTGGGGAACAAATGTGTGTGTGTGTGTGTGTGTTTTATGTGTGTGTGTGTGTGTGTTGAGGGGTGGGTAGGGGGGCTGAGGGGTTAGAAACAGCAGTGGTAGGGGGTGTTAATCCCACTCATTATAATTCCAGTCTGTGGCCTGTCTTGGGAAAGGGACTACAGGGGCCTACCACCGCATCTTATCAATATGTATTTCCCCTTTTTCACCTCTCCAAGTGGCCCCTGACTGCAATGTGGCTAACTGGCCTCTCACACTGTCGTTCTCTCTTTGTTTCTTTGTCAGTATATCATCCAGCTCATCACCGCATGAGACACAATGCAGATACAAACCTGTGATGAGCGCTGATAGTCTCTCTGAGTAGTTTTACACACAAAACAATAAAAATATGTATATTGCACAGAATTGAGTTGTGCACAGAAATGAGAACCACATTTAACTATATCTTTGTGTTAATAATTATGTTGTATGTTTATTTAATCTGGTCTCTCACTTTGACACGCATAGTCACTCCGTAATGTCCCTGAAGGAAGCAAGTATAAACTGTAACATCATGGTCAGGAGCAACACCACGGCATGTAACTAACCCTAACCCTAAAAAAAGACTTGATATGCATGGTGAGAACACATGGTTTGACCATATGCACTGATGGAACAGGAAGCAAATGTGATTCAGAAAATGTTCTACAAATGGTCGGAAAGTTGATTGTTAAAAAGTGTGTAATTCTTTTAAAATGTGTATAATCCAAAGCAGCTGAATGTTTCTCCCCCCACATCATCTATAGCGTATGCACTGTTTTGACTCTAATGTTACACCCTTTGAAAACTTAGCTTAACACCACACGCAGTATTAAATTCACATTTCATAAGCTACATAACTAGTAGGTGTTTTTAAGTTTCCTTTCCAGTGTTTTGTTTAGTTTGCAGCACTATAAACCCTATGTCAAGTTGTTGTACATTTTGTCATGTCTTTGGGGAAATCAAAGACTTTAAAGACAGTAAATTATTTTTAATGCTTGCACAAAAATAATAGGCCATTTTCTAAATGATGTGCCATGCTGGCGCCTGGGATCATCAGGATGCCAGTTTTGCCTCCCTGTTGATCAGCTAATTTGAGACTGAGCGCACCTGGTGTGTCTTATTGCGTGCACAAATGCCGAGAAATGGCACTCCATCTACTGGGTTTGGTTATTTCCATGCAGAGCGGAGGTACTGACGATGTTAGCATTAACGGGCTATTAAAATGAAGAAGGATGAAGTCATCGCTGCGAAAAGTTGCTGTGCCTTGCTAAATGAGAGACCAGACTGGGATGAGATAAAGAGGAAGTGCAGCTTTCAACATGGCCACCATGTCCTGTAATGACCAGTGTTCAGCTTTTATAAGCCCTCCACTGAGCAGGGCCTCAGATTGATGTGGACAGGAGCGTGACAGCAGTGGTCTGAATGGACTGCTGTAGAGACCCCATTGGGGCTTATTTCAGACGGTTCATGCCTGATGGTAAAAGTGAAATGGCTGCTACATGCAGATGTTAGAAGCATCTAGAACTGTCCCATATCCAAGGAAAGCTCTAAAACCTTTAAAAGGACTACAGACTGTGATCGTTATGATTCTCACTATTGGAGTATATCTGCTGTTTATCACTTTCACCTGCCTTGCTTGGAGTGCCGAGGCGTCTAGCCGGCAACTGCCTCCAGGGGAGCGTCAGGGGCTTATCTTTTCAACAGGTTTTTGGGTTTCTGTGGACAGCAAATCAGGGCAGGCTCAGTGAAGGAGTACAGCGCAGTTTGGGGTGGCGCCACACCTCGGCACTAATTTCAGGGTTAGCAGAACGCCCAACAGGAGAACAGCATTGCCATGGCAACAGTTAACAGCTAAAAGCACTGTCTACAATCTGATAGGGGCCCCAAATAATCAGTCATCATGACACACAGCCGATTATAGAAGTCTTTTTCAACATGGAAAATTTAGGTAACAGTTAAATCTGTGTTTTTGACCCGTTAAACATTTAATTTTATTTATACAACAGTGGAAATTAAGTGCCCCTGTTCTGCCTGTAATGCCCCAAAGGTACTACATTTAATATTTGCTCAATCCCTTTTTGTTCAAGCTTAGTCTTGTTTTCATCTTCAGATCTTGTACAAAAGCTCCTATTATTTAGCATTCACACACTATCACAAAGTAATAACACAGGAACGACGGCTTTATCCATTTGTCTTTTCTCATTTATTTTTTAACAGATGCACTCTGTAATAAAAACACCATTACATTTGCTTTCCAAGCCAACCAAGCAAATTTACTGTCTCCACGTCTGTACTCGATGTTGAAATGATTCTTTTTTCTTTTCTTTTTTTTTTCTCTCCTCCCAGTGTACAAGTGATATAAAAAGCGAATGAAGAACGTGAGAGTAGATGGCAAATCGGAAAGAGGGAGTGATAGTCAGTCAGGGGCAACCACAATATACTTTCCATCAGGATCTAGTGAATTTATCAGCGGAGAGATATTATTAGCTTCCAGATAGCTGCAGCAAAAGCATGTAGGTATTTTCCTCCCCATCAGTCTCCTTTATATTTTTAGATGTTCTTTATGTGAGTACAATGGCCTCAATATCAAACATTTTAAATGATGCTTGAAATACCAGTCACTTGACTTTGATGTCACAGGCAATTAAATCCAACCTTACCCCTTTCCACCGTTAATAACAGCAATCTCGCCAGGCCTAGTGCCTAATTAATATGTGCTATTTGTCACTTTGCCTTGACACATGTATATCAAAGTGGGGGTGGGGAGAGCGGCTGGAGTGGTGAGGAGGTGGCTTCGGAGGGGAGGGGGGTGGGGGGGGGCAGTGGTGGAAGAGTGGTATGCTGGGCTTTCATTAGGTGGTAAGGTACCGCTCCTCCTCTCTCCGTCTCCATGCTGCTTAGTGAATGGCAGGTGTGGTATCATTTGACTTCATGAGGTGGCATAAAGGAAGATATTTAGATTCCGGTAAGGTGCTACATAAAACTCAGACAGGGATTAAAGGGCAGAGATGGTATTAATGTAGATGCTGAACTGAATGTCAATCATGATATCAGAATTCTGAACAGGTGAAGGTAAGCGTTTGACCATTTCTAGTATATTCAAGAACAAATTGCTCCTGTCTTGATTTATTATGATATGAAAGTTTGCGTCTGGTGGTCATTATTTTGCACATAATCACACATTTTCACATGGTGGATGCTTAATTTTGAAATGAAAATCTTGTCTATTTGTCTGTAATTTTGTGCCTTTTAGGAAATCATCATCCTTCACTGGAGTTTGACTGTGGCAAAGCAGTGCTTATAATTAGGCATGTGTTTGTTTGTGTGCGCGCATGCATGTGTGTGTGTGCATTTGTGCACATGCCTTGTCATTGCCAGTTTCCACTGTGGCTCGGCGGGTGGGAGGGCAGCGCTGCAACATTACAATGAAATCAATGATCCATGGTTCTTTAGATGTGACCAACAAACTAAGTTGTCATCTCATTCTGAAACAAAAGGGGTGACGGGGGGAAAACAGAAAGCGCAGCGCACCAAAGCTACGAGGATTAGATCGTACATGTGAAGGGGTTTTTATGCCAGTGCATTTCTCAGTGGGGTCAGTAGACAAACACCAATCATTCATACACATACATCCACACTGTACACCTCTCTCTGCCACCCCCACCCTTCCATCCTCCCCTCATACTTTCCGCCTGAAACCTTCTGCCAAATGCTGCCAGACTCACATCTGTGCCGAAAATGAATTGTATCCCAGAGCCCTCTGAGTCAAGGATTCACTTGTAAAGAATGCAGTTTTATTGGATGAACAGACTAATGTACCATGCAATGTAGTTGCACTAGCATTTTATGCCACATTGAAAGAGTCAATTAATTTGCATAATTCAAACGAGCATGTACTGCCACTTTGAAGGCATGGCTAGGCATCTTGGCTAGTCTCGTCAGCTCCTCCATTTCTGATAAATTAATCATTCTTGCCATACAATTAATTACATTTATGACAATTTGAACCTTTGTCCCACCCACCGGCCCGGCAATTTTACAGCCAGGCTCCAATATCAGAGCATCCTGATGAAACCCTGGTGATTTAGTGAACACCTTAACAGAGAGCCCATGCCTTGGGCTGAATAAAATTAATATTTTGTTTCCCATCTGGTGGAATCAGCAGAATTAATGAGGGAAGGAGGCCCGTAGCTATGCAGAATCCAGGGATCAATCTGCCTCTCTCCGCTGGTTGCTACTCTTTGCTGGAGGTGTGTGTGAAGCGGGAAGGGAGGGTGGGAGGATGAGAGGTGGGCGAGATGGGGAAGATAGTGGGTTGCACACTTCTACAGCGTGGGCATCCGTCACCCACAATGTACTAAGGTGATCACTACTGTAAATGAGTGATTACAGCAGTGCCAGTCACTTCTCGCAACCCTGACAGGCAGCAGCGTTCCTTACCCACCACCCTACTGATTAATTTTCAGTCGTGACTGCCTGTCTGTCTGTCTGTCTTTGCCTTTGTCACTTGTTTACAGCCTCTAATTGAGCTGCAGTGGGGCAAATGTCTTCAAGCTTGCTGGCATGCAGTGCCAGCAGTACACTGACAACAGGCTGTGGCGGAGAGAGGATAGTTTAGTGAAAACAGCTCAGTATTGGTGGTTCTTGTAGCTATGTGGATGGCTGGGGGTCAGTGGGTTTTTTTTTTGATGCTGTCAAAACAGGAACTCCCACATTGTTTAGGTTGTTTTACATTGTAGATGTTTCTATATGTTTGTGGGTCACTGTGTTTTATATTCTCTCTAGATCAGAGACTTGTTACTGTTAAAGGAGGAGGAGGGGAATTTGCAACCATTTTTTAATTTAAAGGTGCAGTGTGTAGAATTTAGTGGCATCTAGCAGAACGGACTTGGCAGAAATTAAGTATAATATTCATAAGTATCTTTTAATTAGTATATAATCACTTGAACATAAGAACTGATGTGTTTTCGTTACCATAGAATGAGCCTTTTATATCTACATAGGGAGCGGATCCTCTTCTATGGAGCTCGCCATGTTGCACCACCATGTTTCTACAGTAGCCCAGAACGGACAAACCAAACACTGGCTCTAGAGACGGCCTTTTGCATTTTTCGCAACCTGGTTCTGTATTCTAGGTGTATTCAGTTGGTTGCAATCTGCAACCTCACCGCTAGATGCCACTAAATTCTACACACTGGTCCTTTAAGTGTATTGCAAATTTATTTTCTGGTTTTTGTCTGGATCTGTGGAGGTTTGTTGCTGTCAAAAAAGGAAGAGAGAAATTTGCCAAATCGCTCATTGTACAATGTAGATTTATCTAGATTTTTCTGGGTTAGTGGATTTTTAAAAAATTTTCTGGATCCATGGGGTTTTCACACTGTCAAGGCCGGAAAATTACATCTTTTCTCTAGATCTGGGGGGTTTTGATGACAGAATGATATACATTTTGATAGATAGACAGATGGATGGATGCATTATTTTGGATCATGACATGAATGATATGATATTAGTGGCAGAAATGATGACTGGATGCATCATATTGACCTATGTGACCCCATTTGTCAGTGGGAACAAATAGTCCTGAATAATGATAAATGGCTGTGTGAATACTGTAAAAGAGATCAAATGTATGCAAAATAATACATTTTTAGATTTGACCCCATTAACACCCATTCCCAACACCGTCACACCCCTGTGAGCATACGCGAATATCATAAAGAGTGTATCTTTTCAAAAGTTCACATTAGTGTAAGCACATTGCCCAAAACAGCTCCCTCTAAACTTTTACATTTTTCAAGCACTTTCAGTTGAGTGCAGCATGACTTTGAGTGCACTGAACATTACACACGTCAGGCATCACATGTTCATTTCATTTATTCATTTGTGGCTGGGATGCAATTTGGCATTTTAGCCATCCATTTACCAGAGAGGGGAGAGGAAAGGAGAGAGCACTTGTATGACAGAATAGGCACTCCCACAGTGTCATCCAATCTGGGCACCCCATTACCTCCTTCTCCTGCCCTGTGTGTGTGTGTGTGTGTGTGTGTGTGTGTGTGTGTGCATGTGTGTGAACTGGCCCCCCCTGTCTGTCTTGCTTGCTCCATGCAGTGTTTTGCCGCCTAGAGAAGGTGGTAGTCGTCTCTTTGAAGTATCACTTCAATTACGGGGTTTAACCCCACAGGTCAGCCCTTGATTATTTACACAAAGCTGGTGTAATTCTGCTGGAAAGCCTCGCGTTTGCCATGAATACAAAGCCAGGCTTCACTCTAATGGAGTGAATTTCACATCAACACTCGCCCCACTTCGACCTGCGTCTGATAGGGTTACATCATGTTTGGAAAGTTGCACCTGACAGAATTTACACGTTGTAAATGTACACACACCTGTCATACGGAGGCGCGTGTTTACAGAGGTGAAATGAGATTAACAGTTTGATGCTTCACGCCATGCATACAGAAGAAGTAATATCATCTTCTTGTAGCTGTATTGGAAACAATGGAAAACGTTCCCGATGGGCATGAAGTGGTTTTATTTGGGTGTTTCTGATGACAGTTACAAGCGATGTGTCACCATCAAAGATGCCTCAATGATTTCTTTTACCACATTGAAAGCTTGTTTATGCATTTTCTCTGCTTGGCTTGCCTGATAAATTGGGGCCATGTAAAAAGTGATCTTGCCAAAAATGGCATTGAATAATAGATTGTTTTGCTGATCAGGTTGCTGTTTACTTACCCTTTTAAATCCCTATTCAGACTCCTCTCAGCTGGTGGCCTTCTATTGACTTGTTGTTATTTTTTCATGAAGTAAAGTGGGGGCCACACCAAGTGCTGCTATCACTCCTTCTTAAATAATATAAACAAGAGAACACAAAAAAAAAAGGTAAAGTCTAAGTCATCTTCCCTGTTTGTTCATTTCAGCCTAGATGGCCCTCGTTCGCTGGAGCATGATGTGTGCAATGAAAATACGAGGGTCTTCTTCTCTCTGCGGCCCCTGTGTGCACCACCCCCCATAAAAGTTGCAACTGCCAGCTCAGGTGGAAAAATGTTGCAGAGTAAAAGATGTATTCAATAAATAGAGAGGGACAGCATGGGGCCTGGGGAAAGTGTGCATGAGACGGAGGTTTGGAGAGTGGAATAATGGAAGAGAAGGTAGATGGGGCATGAGTGTACATTAAACAGCGGTGCTTGACGCCTGTGAGAGGAAGCATACCGCTGGGAATATAACTCTTAACTAGCATTGTCTCCTTTCAATTTAAAGGAAGAGCCAGGCCTGTCATCTATATAATTCTTTCTTTTTAAAGGGGGATATCACCGAATTTCAGCATTCAAATTTATTTTTTGTGCCCCAGGATAGTTCAGCTGGCACCATGTGAACATGTATTACTGTCCCTCATAGCCTTAGAACCATAGCAGGCTTTTTATGACCTTGAAAATGATACGTTTTGCAAAAAAATATAGTTCAAAAAGTATCAGTAAAGACTTGTTAGGAGCATGAAATATCACTTTGTATAAGCTGTACATAAGATCAGAGAACTTCTTTGCCTGATCAAACTGAATAACATATACAATGTGACAGAAGTGTGGTTTCCTTAGTGGCACTTGAACCAATAAAAAAAAAAAAAAAGCATGTATGCGCCTTCATGTCTCACAAGGAAGATGATTACAGAGGATATTTGGGTCTTAATGAAAGATTTTCTGTCATGCCAATCAATCAAGCTGATACATACCTGTCAAAAAAAAAAAAAAAAGAACTGAAATGTCCCATTGTAGTCATGTGGTCGTCACAAGATTTGACACTTCTCGGCTGGCGATGGGCTATGAGTGACAGCTAGTCCCTTGATTGTCAGCTCAGCACACCCATGACCTCCCATGAGTCTGTTTGTACGCCACGCATACAGTAACATGGTCTCCCACCAGTGAAAGATTTCACATAAAGGACAAACGATTCGGTTGATATGTGGAGATGACAATGTGAATACTAGAGAAAATGACAATCATTTTAATCTTTTGTCCAAATTTCAGCAGTATATAAAGAGAAATTCAAGCGGCGTCATGGAAAATACTTTTCAATGTAGTCTGATTGACTAAAATAACATAAAGAGCAGTTTTAAGAAATGGATGTTCTGTCCAAACTATTATCCACTGCTACAGTGAATGGACGCACATTTTCTCCAACCCCTCTAAATTTGAATAACATAAACAGCTGGCCTTCTGTGCTTTAAAAAGCAAACCAGTCAGCCCGCTCCAGAGCTGAGATCCCACAATGTCCTGGTGGCATGTCTTTGTGTCACAGAAGCACATTCATTACACCTCCTTCTGCCTATTTCAGACAAGGCATCAATTTGAAGATGTGAGATATCACAATGCAGAAAATGTCACATTTTCCCTGTCAACTGTGCCAATGTTTCTCTTTCCATTGCCCGGATAAAAGGAGTGGCCTCGGCATGCATCTCTGCCATCTTTCCATTCCCCACGGAGATATTTGAGTGCGAGATGAGTCTCCCTTCATGCTGTGTACACAGAGAGGGAAGAGAATTGGTGCCGGCGCATACACACTTAGGAAGAATAGCAAGTTTTTCTTCACTAAGAGAAACAGGACAAAAGTATTCAATTTACAACATCTGCTTCACTTCAATAATTCATTGCATTTGAATGTTTTATAAGTAAACTGTGTAATATTTTCAAAGAAGGCAGTGTCGTTGTCGTGGGAGCTGTTGTCTTTCATAAAAAAAGATGGGATGATGTATTTCTCTGCACATTAACCCTTTTGAGCTTGACCCCTAAGCCCTTTTTCCTTTATGTTTTGATAGGGCATAACATTATTTTTCACTTGTTAGCACAGGGTGATTTAGCTTTAGATGCTGGGTATTGCTCTGCGTTGTTTAGAACTGAATGATTTTGGCTCTGATGAAACTGAATTATGACGGTTCCTCTGCACATTATACTTGTTGTCATTACTGCCTGAAGACAATAGCTTAATAGGATCAAAAATGAGGCAACAGTGATTTCAGCCATGCAGCCCTGCTTTATTAACATCCCTTTATCTCGCATATCATCAAAAGGCTATCATCAACTAAAAGTTAACAGCACAAACCCTGAGCTCCTCTATCTCCTGAATGCGACGCACCATCATTTGCTGTGTTTTTTCTGCCCCCGTGACTGATTATCATTACCTTTTCTTGCAAATACCATGCTCATTACGTTAGTGTACAGCCAAAACATTAGTAGAGGGAGCCTATCTCTCTCCCATGAAGGGAGAGGAGAGGAGAAGAGCTATGGAGGCAGATTTTCCCCTAGCCTCAGCAGCCAGCCCTGGCGCGCTTGGCTATTAACCACAATGAACATGGGCTTTGTTATTAACATCTGTTCATCAGGGATCGGGCCCAGGCCTAATCACCCCTCACACCTTCTGTTTCTGCACAAGAAGAGAGGCAATCAAGGGCATCATTTGGCAGCTGGCTGGAACTACTAATGCTTTTCTCCTGCTCTACTCTGCCCCCCCCCCCCCCCCCTCCCCTCTTCATCGCCTTTTCTCTCTTCACTGCCATCATTTTTTCCTCTTTTCTCCCCTTATCCTCAAAAAATGTCTCTCCCACCCTCTTATGGGATTATGTTATTTGAAAAGAAAACACACATACAGACAGACATGCACAGACAAACGCAGACACACATACACACGTACAAACGGACACAGAGGCAAGAGAGAGTGAACCTTTGATAGCAGCGAGATGGTAGATTTACTGATGGCCGTAACAGTCCGGCGCCATGGGTGGTTCACATGAACTCAACCTCATCTCAGTTTCTCTCGTCTGTTCCTCCCATGCTGTATCGCAGGCAGATGTTCGCAGGTTCATATCAGCCCCCCCCCCCCCCCAAAAACAACATTCAGACAGGGTGTGAGAGAAAAAGACAGACACAGGAAGAGATAGAGGGGAAAAAGATGAAAACTGAGAGAACTGACAATGGCGAGAAAGCAAGAGATAATAGCGAGATTGACAGATTACCAGTGGGAGATACTATATGTCAATATAAAAAAAAAAAAATCACTGCTACAGATTCATTCCCAGAGCTAAGGGAATAGGTCTCAGTTCAGACAAATGTAAAGGTAATATCAGTGCTAAAATATGTGACACACATACATCTATCTGGGAAACTATTTGAGTTACTCCTTTTTTTAAATTGCAGTGTGTTCATGATTTTTATTCTTTCAGGCGTTTCTGGCTCTCTGTGCATGTTTGTCTGTGTCAGTGCTGTTGCGACCATATGATATGTATTTTTCTGCCGCGACTTATGCCAGAGATTGCAGCATTTGTTGTCGTCGGATTAATCCCTTTGTCAGCTCCGGCCTCTTGAACACATTGTGTCTCCTTCTGTTACCCACAGGAAGGAAGGACTGGGGCATCTGTGTTTGGGTTGGCTATGTCTAAATCAGCACTCCTTGTCCTATCGCAGTAAGGATACACACACAAACACATACACACACACACACACACACTCTCTCTCTCTTTCCTCCAGTCTCTCTGAATGTCTGTTTCTAACTGAGAACAACATGTCCTCTTCTGTCTCAGTAGAAGGGCTTCACAACACAAAGCCTTTTCATGTGTGGATGCGGGTCTGTGATGGCTGTCACATTCTGGCTAAGTTCTCCGGGGCTGTCAGCTTGAGATGATGTTTACCAGGATGCTGCTGTCAATCAGAAAAGTTGCTATTACTGATATGGCTTTGCAATATTTCTTTGCTGTGAAAGGGCGAGTCTGCCCAAAATCACAAAAAGGTGTTTTAGAGTTGGATGGCTCAAAAATCTGGACACATAAAACCAAAACTGTGGATAAATATTACTACTCTTTACAAATCTTTAAATCTGTTTAATTAAATTAATTTAGTATCTTGAGTTCTAGTCTTGTAACATAAAATGAGAAGTTAACGACAGTAAATATCCAACTGATTGTTCACTTAACTCACCAGATTACATTTTTGGAAACATCATTATGCACTATTTGGATTCTCCAGAAAGCCGCCTTTTTTATAATTTGATGAAACTTACATGATGGAGGCTTATGAGTCTTATATGTATATATGTCAAAAATGAAAACAGTTTAAATGTTGAAGATGCTTTTTAAAATTTATTTCTATTACCCAATGATTCTGAAACAATTCTGACTTTTTTCTAGAGACAGGCCACTTTAGTATCTGTCTTTTAGCCATCAAATGCACAATGAATACCCCTTTAACAGAGTATTCTTTTTAAAACAAGTCAGACAGTGTTTTCAATCAACTCATGGAGCTAACATTAGCTTAATTAGCAAGTATATCTGGCACTAATACCACTGTAAACTGCTTGTAAACTGCATGTGTGTGGTTTTGTGATTAGGGTGAACTCTGACCATTTAAACATCATCATTTAATCATGTGTGTGTTTTACTGTGCGTCCTTAATGTAAAAACTTTAAATAATAAATATTTTGTGCATGAAATGACATGGACATATCCTTAATTTCAATTAACTTTTAATCCTCACCTCGTATGGAGTTACAATTGCTGTTATTTCAATGAGTTAGGTCACCATCCATCCGTATCCAAAACTTAATGCACCCATATGTTCATGTGCATGTGTTAGCATGTTATTTCAATGTATCTCTGGATCACTTTGCCCTCCTGTTTAACAGACCTAATTGACTGCAGATATTTGCACCAAGATCTGGGTAAAACAAGCTTTCTTACAACATTTAGCCAACACACAAACACAATGTGATCTCTTGCACCCCCCACCATGTGTACGACTGCTAAGTGTGAGCAGGATTTGTCTAATTAGCCTGTTTGCAGGCTTGGAGCATCACTTTTAATGAGGTATCAGGTCCTCAAGGTCATTTCCGTTTTTCCAGCTTGTGTGTATGTCTTTGTGTGCACGTGTCAGTGTGTGTTTTTTTCCCTTCCCTTCTGTTTGTTTGTGCTCTCTTTTTTAATTGAAAAATGTTGACTCAGGTTGTCTCCATCTGTTAAGTGAGGAGCAGCATGACCGCAAATAATTATGACCTTTGCAGTCTGTCTTCTCCCAGAATGTTGTTCTGTCATGGAGAGCACTGCTTGTAATGGGGGGAAAAAAGTGCTGTTGCACTTTCTTCATGAATACAAATATATTACCTGAGGATACTTGCTACTGTGGGATCATTTTTGAGAATTGACTCTGAATGTGTAAAGACTCATTTCTTTTCGTTCTATTGTCATACCACCACATGTTTGTCTGTAATTCATATTTGCTTCCTCTCTTCACTCTCTTTTTCCATTTCCAGCCGCAGGGGTCAAAGATAAAGCACTCAGTTGACGTTAGTCAACAATAGCTTTTTGGTCATGGCTCACAACGTCCACACTTTACCTCTACAGACAAGGGTCATCAATTTTATTGTTTAAAAGTCATTCTGCCTAACCTTTATTGACTCCATTTTCTTTCATTTCTTGACCTAACTACCCGTTCAGTTCTCGTCTCCTTCTGACTCAATGGCTTCGGCGCATATGTATTCACCACGCAAGACCTCTCTCGTTTCCAGTGTTCCTTTCATTGTTGTCTCATTCCTCACGGACAGTTCTATTTCTGTAATGGTGCATGGTCAATCATTATCTCCGTACCACACATTTGTCTAAGGCATTTGCCCACATACGGATGGAGCTTTTCACCTTGGTGTCACCTAGACTTGCCTTGTCCTGAGTATTTCTATCTGTCTGAAATCTCAAACCAAGTCAGGGCTTACCGAGTTAGCACAGCTAGCCAAGCTAAACTGCCACCCACATAAATACCTGTGATTCAATGGGAGGAAGTGTGCCCACAGTGGAAATGATAACAGTGGAACTGGTCTAGGCCTATATAGCCAGGGGAGTGCTAGTGTCCCTCCTCTGTCAAAGTAAAAACAGTGAGGTGCTAAACACCTTCCATCCCAGCAGTGGCAGGGGGCTCACAATGCCATTAGAAAATTGTGGAGAAACATTTGTGTCTATTCCTCAGGCTGGTTATGCTGCAAGTCTCCCTGTGTCCAGGGATGCCAGTAGGACAGAGAGACGGGGTGGGTGCTCTACGAGGAGGATCAAGGAGAGATACAGGGTTCGGGTGGGAGGATGTGATGCATGTACTGCGCTACTGTCTATGTGGTCTGACCCCAGGATTGCTCTTTAACTACTTAACGGCAGGTGTAGTATACTGATGACCCCAAAACAAACAGGGGAGAACAGATGATGGTACTAATGACTGTATACGCATTAACATACACACAGACATGTGCTCATGCAATGACAAAAACATACACTAGCACAGATACGCACATACACAATCACATGTGATAGTAAAGAAAAGTAGACCAGGCCTTGATGGGTTAAATGGCCTCGTCCCCCCTGTGTTGAGGGGGAATGTGCTCCTGTGCTGTGAGCGATCGCTTCCTCTCTCTGGGGCTCCAGCATGGGGCCAGACTGGTGGCTGTTAGCTGGAGATGGATGACTTCTCATCCTGCCTCTTCCGACAAGTAGAGTGCACAGGCAGAAAACAACATAGAAAACCTGAACATGGAGCCAGGAGTAGGACTTTTATATGTACAGGGGGGGAAAAATGACAACGGAAAAGCAGAAGGGAAACATGAATCAGCATCATGTTGCTTCCCTTTAAAAATAATATCAGAGCATTGTTGAGTAAAGATGTCATATAATGTAAGATAACATGTTTTTTAATGACTTTTAGTATGTTAATGAATGTGACCCCTGAAATATCAACTTTGATGGACAGACAACAGCACATAGTACAGTAGATAATTCCCCCTAACTACCTATATTTTATCACATGGGGGATTGTATTTACCTATATGTATTACTAAGTGTGGGTGAGATTAAATCTTCTATCAAGGTACAGTACATGTCATTTAGTATTGTGATAGATATATATTATAATAATATTCAGTTGAAAAACTGCTTATAGATAAAATAACCAGATGGGAAAGCTTGTTTTTCAGTTAATGCAGTGAATTAAATACCTGAATCAAGCTACTTCATGATATTAATGAATTAAATCCAATAATGCCATAAAGCAATCTCGATCACTGATTACAAGCAATGGCTTGATATGCCGTGGGGTTTAATTTTTTTATTTCAAATTGAAGTTACAGTTTAATGTGGAAAAGAAATGTAATATTAGATTTGTAATTATCTGTTCAAGATTCTGCAACAGGCCATGCCTGTACTCCAGCAGGGGGCATTCCCAAAATGCACTGTCCGTGGCCTGTTGCCCTATCAGTAAACTAGGCTATTGTTGTTGTCTTCGCCAAGGCAAAATGGAGAAAACTAGTGAGCCATGCTGAATGGATAATCATGATGCACCAAACCATTTGAAAAGTAATGTTAGGAAGCATTTTGGATTTGACACCATGGGTGGAAAAATGGAGGATAAAAGTGAGGCTGTTTGTTGACTTCTCAAACAAATTATGTGTTAGTTTGAACAGCCCCTGATACACCCAGACATATTAAGGGCATAGCTATCTCAGTATAAACTTTATAGAAAAATCTCTTGACAATTTCTGCTATATCCTATGCTATAGCCAAGTAACCCCACTGACTATAATATAGCTCAAATGTTGTCTGCAAGGCGCTGATTTGAAAAGAAACATTAAACTTATGCCATGCTCCTTTCTCCATGTGTGAGACCACATGAGCCACTGCTCTTCATCTTTACTCTACATGGTCTAAGAATGGAGGTCACCCTCATAGCCCAGTACAAAGAGTGGACTGATTCTGCAGTGTTGACTTTAACATAATGTCCCGCCTTCCCTCCACAGTGCTCAGAGAGGCCTGAACAATGTATCTAAAGTGAAGTTCTCTCAGCAGGTGGAGGTTCAAACGGGTCCCAGACCAGAGGCACCTCGGGAGGGATCGGATGGCTGCTGCCTTCAGGCCTGGCCAAAGTTTGACCCGCACTAAAAAACAGGCCTGTTCCAGACCATTGCTGCTCTCCCCCTGCTAAAACAACACCAGGGAAAGTGTGCGTCAATATAGGTATAGTTTTGGGGCGTAAATGGTGTGTGTGTGTGTGTATGTGTCTATGAGTGGTGAAAGAAGGGCATGTAAAGGTGTATAAGCACCTGGAAACACTGACCCAAACGTGGGTAAACACACAAATGAGCGCCTCATGGGTTTCCTTCTTTGAACTCATGTGACGTGCAGCTGAATGTGTCAGTGCACAAACATATGACCCATGTGTTTGAAGCATTCTTCATGTGAGGTCAAAGATGTGTGTATTCATACGAGTCTACACATCAAAGTGTGATGTTTAAGCTGCTTTGTGTTAGGCACTTTCAAAATTTATCATAATGACATTTGGTATAAGTGGTTATCTAAACTTCCATGAGTGTTTTATAGCAATTATTAAATCTGTTCTCTTTCCTCATCTCCATAAACATAAGGAAGTTCAAGTTTAATTTACCGTAGTTTCAGAAGTACATCTTTTTTTCTCATATGTACCTTTACTTTTATGATTATCTTTTGGAATAACATTAGTGAGGTAACTATGAAACACTGAGAATAGATCAGACATATGATAGGGCTGGGACTACTGAACATCTTAGCGGTCGTTGATGGCCACCAGCTGCTAGGCCCCGCCCTTTGGTCAGTGACTGATGGGCCAAACTTGACCTTCTCTCTGAACGGCAAGGGGTACGGGGCTGGGGATTGAAAACATCCTCTCGGAGTGATGGCTGTTTCAGAGGCTGGAGACATGAGAAACATGGCCTGCCAGTCACAAACCCTCTGTGGTATCAAAAAGAGCCAGCAGTGGCATGCCAGACATGTCACCCATGCGCCAGGCGTACTTTCGGAGGCCAAGCTGAGCCAGCAGGACACAACCGGTTATTACCAGATAGGAAAAAAATTAGAAATTCAAAACTTGAGTCTTTTTTCATTGACTATTGCAATACGTAAATGTGCTTATGTAGTACTAGCAGAGCAGGCTGCAGCAATGTGAGCAATTCTACTCCATATTCTGCCTCTTGGATATTATCCAAGATTCAGCAAGACATCTGCTCTATTGACAGAAATGTCATAGCTTAGTGACTGACAAAAGGATTGAGGAAATATGAAATCTGTACTATGTGCATGTATCCATGTAGATACAGGAATAGTCCTAAGATCATGTTCATTAGTGCATTATCCTCTGCTGTCTATATGAGAGAGGACTTTCAGAACATCTGTGATCGTGTGATCGGTGAATTGTCTGGAAAACAGGAGAAGGATGATGTGTGTTTTTAGTTTGACAGAGCTCAACACTACTCACTGTGGTAACAAAGGAGATCAGTGGCCCTGGCTGGCGATTCTTTATGAAATCAATATGTGGCTAGTAATGACACGCACACACACACACACACACACACACAAACCTAAACAAAACAAAAAAACAGTTCCCAATGCATGGCTTTCTATAGACGATCCAGTGTATACAATATTCTCTGATTTTAGGAAACAAAAAAGGAAAGGGAGTGGGAAAGGGGGAGACAACAGTGAAAGCACCTTTGATTGTAATTGACAAAAAGCCCATTTTGGGGATATGGGGGTGGGCTATACTGTATGTGGGTTGGATGTTTGATTTGCCGCTGATTTGCAGTGTCCCGCAATTTAAATCAGCAACATGAACTCTAAATGGCGTCTAGAGGTGACTTTGTTTTTCCCTTTTTGGGAGCGATGAGGCTGGGACAGAAAGAAGAGCTATTTCTCTGGATCCTATATTTGGGTGTTACAATTTATAGCGCATTTGAGGGAAGTACCACGCGTGGGAGAGTAAGCCATCCAGTGCTGATTACAGGGAGTTATGTGGTCTAATCCCAGTCCAATACACTCCCTCAGCTACCTCAAGAAGTCATTATGACTTCTCCTCCGGTTTTCAGGCAATACTGGGGAGCTCAACTGATCAAACCACAGCTGCGGTTGGTGGTGACCTAGCAGGCAAAGTAACATGTGAAAGTGTCACAGAGCTCCGAGGTCACACTGTGGTGTGGAGAGACTTCTCTCACCATAGAAGCAGGTACGACAGAGCGAGCTGTGCAGTCCCACTGAAGGGAAGAAGCTATACAGTATGTGACTTGGGGATTGGGTTGAGTTAGCCACATATAATGTTAAAGGGGACATCTCCTGATAGTCATGCTTGAGAAACGGCATGAGAAAATGATGTGCACCCAGGTGGTCAAATGCTCTTTTTGTCTCTCAGCAGACAACCAGTGCTGCTTTTGTTGCTGTTCATCACTTTGAAGGAGGACCCATGGTGGGTGTTTACGGTTCCTCGCTTCCCCTCGGTTCTGCATGCTTCCATGCTCCCCTCGCCAAACGAGCAGGAGCTTTTGTTGTCGGAGGGGAAGTGAAAACTTGTAAGGGCTTATAATATATGGTGTGAATATATGGTGTGTGAATAATAAACCATACATCTATTCAAGTCATGCTACTTTGAGTCCAGACTCTCTCATCTTCTACATGCCTCTCACGGAGACCCCATATGGGCACCCATTTAATCTATACAATAACAAAAAAAGGACACTCAATTTATTTTATGCCATATTATATGTATGCAATAGTGGTCCTATTGGGCACACAGGCTGGAACATATTGTTGCCAGTCATTAGGCCTAGATTAATACTTGCATAGATATACATATACCCAACAGAATGATATTGCTCTGAGTTGGCATCCATAAATTGTGGAGATATAGTGTCGCTAGATAGAAGGCATATGGCCATGGTAGGACACTGCTCCTTGTAATTGAGCAGCAGAGCAAGCAGTCCATAAAGATGCCAAGACATAGTTAAATATTTATGTAGATGAATGGAGTAATAAATAAATGGTTAAATGAATAATGGCTCGACTAATGTGATCGCAATAGATAAGTCATGTTTTATTCAGGACCTCTAACCCGTTTAGAGAGAAACGGGCCGTTATTTCAATGAGTCGTTTGTTTAAATTCCCTATGTGTGAAAGTGTAGAGATGCTACTTTGACAAAACTGCATTTCCAACAGTCAGTTCAACGCTCTTAATAAAGTTATGCACACACGCTTTTATGCTACTGTGCAAAGTTGCCTTTGGGGATTGCAGGTAATATTTCTCTGGTTTAAATCAAATATAGTCTGAAAATCCAAAATCACTACTAAATGGTTGTGTTGTAAAATCCGAGCTAATCAGCACAGCTCCCACCCTCATATTCTCTGTATTGGTATATTAGTGTTCCTCTATCTAACAAAACCATTTCCTCCCTTTATAGACAGATGAAAGTCGCCCTGTGCTTTTCTCCTGTGGGGATATTGTATGTCTCTGGACTCCCCACTGAGCTTGACCAGATTGCTGTTTTGGTATGCCCTCTACAGGCTAAAACTGGAACTGAGAGGTCACAGGGAAGTGGAAAACCGTCCTCTGAGATCACCTTTTTAAAATGACTATTAATGACCAGAGGCATTATAACCAAAGGAAAACATTTAGTTTGAAGATGTCATTCAGTCTTCAAATTAACAAACAATATTACTGCAATTTGAAGAAACCTTTTTTTTAAAAAAGAAATATTTAATAACTAAAGTCAAACACCGCAAATATTTTATTTTTGGTGAACCACAAAAAGAAGTCACTGTTATTATTGTATCAGACTCAGATGCTGCCTCTTAAAATACTTCCCGAGTGGTCACGAGGGAAAAACTGTCAACAGCATAGACATCGAATCCCACTGTGAAGTCAGGACCACATCAGACATGAAGCTGTCCACAGTATGCCATCAGGATTTCACTCTTTGTCCTTCACATTCATTTCTCTTCTTCTCTGGATGAAAAAAAAAAATGCTAGTGTACTATTACACAGTCCCGAATATAATCCATCATAATGTAGTTGTCTCAATAATTTGTATATCAAGGAATTTCAAATAAATCCTCATTACTGTAAATCAGATTTTTGTTGTTGGTTTAATATTGATTTGTGATTTGAAGTGAAACATTTGATTACATTTTTTTTTAAAATTGTTACGTATTCTGTAATGGGAATAATTTTCAGTGAATAAATAATCTTCACAGGGCTCTGGGGGTCCCAAGACAGCTCACATTTCAAAAAACACTTTACTGCATCTAAAAGATGCAAACAGAACCACTATATAAAACCATATAGGATTATAAATGACCCCCATGCATGTCCTCTATGACTACTTTAAGCTAATGTCACCAGGAATGTGTTTTAGATTCTCTGTGTGCAAAACAAATAGAATAAAATTTGGTTTTATTCCTCTTGTGAACATTCAGAGTAAAAGAAATGCTCAGTTTATCTAGTGTATAGATTGATAAATTCATTTGCACTTTGGTGCTTTTTTGACATAATGTGCCTTTGTGGTGTTGATTATTGTTGCCCAACTATCATTGTGTATTTCAACTTTTTTTTAACACTGTCATATTTGTATTTTTAGTTTCTATGTGTGTAAATGAATTGTTTGTGTGTTTGTGTTTGCAAACTTGCTCGCCTCATATTGCCACTCGAGGGATGCATAAATAAATATTTTTTGTTGAATTGAATAAAAGTATATGCAAAGAGGCATTGTTACTTTTTTAGGAGAAATTAAGTGAAAGTAAGAAGAAAAAAGCAGAGAAAACTGCACAATTTCATGATTGGTCTGTAAGAACAGCATATTTTGGTGGAGGAAATCATGTTCAGAGGGCATTGTTGTTTGTATTTGTGTGCTTGTTTGCCTGTGTGTTCATGAGTGTGTGTATTTCTCTGTGTATGGCTGAGTGTGTATTTGTCTAGCCTTTGAAGGCTCTGCCTTCCCCTGTGCGTCTTTATTGTGGGGCAGCTGAGGCCCTGCCTGTAGCTCTGTCCAGCACCGAGACTCAGACACCAGCTGCATTCACCGTCACAGACCTCTGCCGGCCTTTGATGTCCGCTCTGCTGCCCAGCCCCTGACCACAGAGACACCACATATCCACCAACCATTTTGAGTAAAAAAAAAAAAAGGCAGAAACAACTCACTCCTATTTACATGTTTTTATTATCTAACGGGAGAGGAGAAGTTGTTTGATATCCGTGGACAAAAAACAAGCTGTTCGGGTCTGGGCACTCTGGGGTGTCTGACTGATTGACTGCATGGGCAAAGTTCCCAGGGTCTGTCTTTGTGTCCAACTGCTTTTCAAACAGCCCCAGGCTTGAGAGAGTTTTGCCTCGGGCAGAAAAATGATAAATTAGAATTACATTTTACCAAATCAGAGTGTCTAGGTTGGACTAGAAAGGTGCAAGAATGAAATGAGATAGCCTTTTATCATCTGGAATCAAAGGACAATGATGTTGACGTGAATGTATTTGTCCTTTGGAAGAGTAATCATATGAATATGCAAAATAAAAAAACACGGCTTCCTGCTGCTGTTTTGATGCAGTTGATAGGACACTTTTGAATTTGATTTGGTTTGTAGTTTACATTTTTGCATATTAGCAATGTGCAGCCTAAAACACCATATTCTAATAGTGCTTGATGATGTGTAGTTTGTCTGCTGAATGCCCTGTCTAATTAATATACAGTATATTAATTACCTAAATCTTATCAGTTTATTTGATGTAGAATTAAGCATGATATATGCAGCTATTAAAGCATATAAAACCAAATATTACTCAGATCAGTTCGCAGTTTGCTATTATTATTACACTGTTGTCACTGCAGTGCAATTATAAGTTAAAGTCAGAGATGTGCTCATCATAGGACTCAAACTCCAGCATTCCTGCCTCCCCCTTTCTCTCACTTTCCTGTAGTTAGCTCCTTACAGACTGTCCTTCAAGACAGCAAGGTGAGTACAGAGCTGTCCAGTAAGTGTGCAGCCTGTGATGAGTGGAGCAGAGGGGCCGCCATCAAAGATATGACTTCTTAAGAGAAAAAAAAAAAAAAACAAGTAATAGAAAGGAAAGAGGGGGGAAAAAAGAGAAAACAATATGAACTGATCCTATTATTCTTTGTGCTTTCATCATGAGGTTTTAGAGACATGGTTTGTATCATATCCTCTCAGAAATTCACCAGGTAATGACATTTCCATCAGAGACTGCAGACAGATGACAGAGACATCCGTGTAAACCCCCGGATAGCGGCTCGCTTCACGACCGTTGTTAGCCTTAAAGCCCTTGCGCAAGCAACTCACAAATGCCTAATGGTCTTTATCATAAATATCAGTACTGCAAAGGTTATAGTTAGATAGATATGTCCCTGTGCCCCATTTGGTTGCATAGCAGACACTATTGACTGATGCTGCTTTCAAATAGGTGGAAGCACATTGATAGAGGAGGCTTAGAGCTAAATAACAAGTAGGTTACTCTAAGGGTAATCTTAATGCAGGTGAAATATCTACTCTTGTGTAAAGGTTATCTCAATATAACTTCTGCATTGTTCTCTCAAATCTCAGCAACCTCCCGAGTTAAACTAATGGAAGACCTTGCCATTTACAAACGCCATATGACTTAGAGGCAACACCGAAAAAATAGAAATAACTCAGACGACATTCTGCACCAACACAAAACCCTCACAAAGAAGCTTTCTCCTCTCTAGCAGGAGGACCATGGACATACTAGAGAGACTATTTAAGTTTTGACTAATGGTTTACTTGACTGAATTATAATCACATGATAATATCTATTGACTACCATCGATTTGCTATTAGAGGACTAGTTTAACCCTGATTTATAGCAGTAGACCTATCGAGTTCAAGGCCATAAAGGGATCATTGACAAGCAACAATAGCCCTTCTTAACATGCCCCTAAGGTTCCCTTCAGCACCAGATCAATAAATGACCTCTATGGCTATTATTTACTGGCAATACCATTTGGCCTTTTTCTGAAAATGATGTACAGTATCTGTCTGGGAGGAAAAGGGATACATTGTTCTTAACCTTGAGCTAATAGGCTTTTGCACACTTGAATAATCGGCTTTGACTGACGTGTAGGAGAAATAAAGGTAGTAAAGAGCGGAATATGCTGTATTTCCTTTATTTCTTCTTTATCCTCTACTATATTGTTAATATTATATTGTGGGTTTGTACTCTGCAAACAACACTAGCTTAATTTCTCTTCCTTACAAGTACATTATAAGTAGGGTATTTTAGGATCAATGCTACCATAACAAAAAACTTACTAAATGTTTCCTCCGTGCATGTTGAGTGAATGGTATATAAACAAGTTAAAAGTAAAGTTAAAAAAAAGTCTGTGGTGAATTTAATGTTGGTAACTTTTTAAAATCTCTATGAAATTAGTTATTAAATTCTACTGTAAGACATCTTGGCTTTGGTTTACATACATGTTATAATATCCAAGTCAGTAGTGTGCACAGGAGCTATGGAGGCTCCCCATTAAGGAGGACCTGGGGGGACAGAGTATCTCTCACAGAGTGACCTTTATTATGAACCAAGCCTGTGGGTCATTGGATGTGACACATATGTATTAGGCTGATTAGGGCCCCGGCCCTGACCGGGGTCCGCAGGTGTCCAGCAGCGTGACACCGGCCTTTCTCTGTCCGAATTAAGAGTAAATAGTGGAGGCATGAATGTGACCTTTTTAGTCAGAAGAGAAAACGACTTTACAAACCAGCCAGTCTGAAGAAAGACTGACTCTCTGAGTAGAGCGCTGTTTTCTTTAGAATAAAGAGGGTAATATGTGCCAACGCTGCTTGGTAATGTTGAAATGATAATGGAATATTTTTTGGTTGAATGCAAGCTTCCAACTTTCCTTAAAGGTTTTACGTGCAGCACATGATTGTGCAAGAATACATGTCTGCAGCATGTGTCTGTCGGTCAAGAGAATCCACTCAGACAGGTGATGTGGGTGAGTAATCCATTAGAAGGATACAGAATCCCTTCCTCAGCAGTGCACAGTTTGAGTGCGCTCAGCAAGACCTTGAAGGGCCCCAGAGCCAGGGCCTGTCAAGCCAGGAGGCAGAGTGATGGAGAGCCCCCACCATGGTGCACTGGACCCTGGCTCTCACCCACGCACTGCCACTGAGGCTGCACACTCAGGGGCCTATGGTCACTGCAACACAATCCAGATGTACTCTACTGTGCGTGTGGATGTGTGCAGGTATGCATGTGCTGGGCGTGTGTGCACATGTTCTTCTCACTAAGGGTATGGGAGTGTGCCAACAAAGGGTCAATGTAGATTAAGATATTTCCTGCCAGTCTCCTGTCTGTTTGTCTCAGGGGCTATTTGGGATATTTCCATTATTGCAGAAAAATTCACTCAAATCCCTCAACCTTGTCAGCCAATGACATGCAGTCCCAGAGGACATTAGGCTTTAACTCTGAGGGATGTTAATGAAAAGGCAACCAGCTCCCTGAAGAAATACCACTATTGCTGCTCCAGATAATGGCCATGAGACTGAAAGCAGGGCTTTTTCTTGCACGGAAAGTTTGCAAGAGTTGAAAAAAAGATATCATTACTGTTGATCTGACACAAAAACTATGATATTCACAATATTTCACAATAACTAGACCTGACAAACAAAGTTTTTGTTAATGTGGACAGATTTCTGACAGAAAACCGATACCATCCCTGAAGTATTACAGAAGATGGCAAAAAGCATCATCAATGATTAAACATAGCAGTCTGACCCAACAAGAAACATGTGCTTTGCTGCAGTGCGTGTGTTTGCCTGTCTTTGTGCACAAAGTTACCTGCAAGACTGTCTTGTAATACGTGATATACCTCCTGAATGTTTGGAACTATAGTAAATTACGTCAAATAAGCAATAAGCCGCCACCACGGTGAGAATAATGCTGCTCTTATTATAAATCTGATCTCACAGGACTTATTAAAGCAAAAGGAGAAGCTCAACTACACTAATTGGCGCAATGATTTTTTTAACAAGTGTGTGTGATAACTTCTCCACCAATTGCATTGAATAAAGACACTGTGGGTTGTTATGAAACTGAATCAATAATGTAGAGCACTGCTGTGTCTTTATTGCATATCTAGGGAGCTACCGATTCATAAAAAAAAGAAAAAAAAAAACATACATTACATTAGGGGATTTGCTTGCCTAGGGGTTTGGGTTATTGACCAATTTAAAAATATGTAACATCAAAGTCTTTTGTAAATATGTCTGTTAATTTATTGACACATGCATCAACAATAATGATTCATTAAAGAGTAAAGAAATGAAGTTATTAAGAAGTGATTCTTAGTTGCAGACACAATGCCAAACACTTGGCTTAAACTTGAGCAGAGTGTTAAAAATATTAAAAAATTGCATAATTATCAAAGCTATATATCCTGTGAAAAGCTACTAAAATGCCATCTCCACACATACAGTAGATTAACAAATTAACATCTTATCACCGTGTTATGATATCACTAGGCTGATATTTCTTTCATATATATGTGTGTATATGCGTGTGTCTGTGTGCGCCCTGCCAGCTTGAAAATCAGTTTGGGCTGTGAAATCCCTGTCAGTGCCCAAGGCTTAGACATTCTGATCTGCTTGGGAAAGCTGCTACACTAATAAATGGCATTAACCCGGAACGGTCACATTGTCTCACTGTAAATGTTCTATTCATTTTTCATACTTCTGAGTGCAGCACTCCTGCTCTCGCCACTGTTATTCTCTTCATGAAATCAGAATCAAACAGATCGTCCGCTACGTAGTCTCACAGTAAGACCCATTATTTTTCCCACAGAACATGGCTGCCTATGTGGGTTCTTCTGGAAGGATTAGTCCGACATTAGGGGAAGAACTCATCTTTGCTGTCAAAGCCAGTCAGATGAGAAAATGGATGAAGATGGGACCCAAGATATGTTTAGTGCAGCTACTGTAGCTCAAAGACAGCGCTACAGTTAGCTCAGCTCAGCCAAAAGCTACAAAACACCTCACTAATGAGGTCACAGTTACATGTTATCTTTTTTATTCAAAGGATAATTCTGGTTTATTACAAACTGAGTCATATTTTCATAGTGATGGTTGTTTTCATCGGTTATGAAAATGCTGAACAAGTTTCAAACAAACTCCAGGTTAGCAAAACTTATTTGAACCAAGGCAAACTATAAAATTATTACACAAACTGTACATAGTAAACATCCATCACATTTAACAACCCATTACACATTATTATAGGTGTGTTAACTTTTAGTTTTACCTCCAAATAAAGTGATAATCTGTATAATCCTGTTGGTTTAAGCTGATTGTCTGAAAGGTTGTGTTTCTTGCCCAGTAAGATGTTGTTGTAGCAGCGATTTTGCAGAGTTCAAAGATTTCACCAATTAACTTAGTAAGCACAAAGTTACCATAGCTGATAACTGTTTTTTTGAAATTGTGTTATATATTTTAAATATTGAAAAATAAATTGCATCATATATTATCATAAAGCTACAAAAATAAGTCCAGAGTTGCAATACACCAAAGCTATCCTTTAAAATGTAAAATTCAGATATGCATTCTCGGGTAACATGCATAAGGCAATTACTACATAACATCACTATAATGCTGTGGTTTCTCTTTAACAAACCCGAGTGATTATCGATGCACTGTATTGGTGACTATTACTGTAGCTTGCAAGCAAAAAAAGTTCAGGCTCTTATTTACTCCAGTATTAGAGTTGTTTAAAGGTTTATTTTTCTTCTGTTTGAGAAAGCAATACTAACATTTTCCCCAATGCTTCCAGTCCTTGTGCTAATGTACAAAATACACTTGACCTCTGGAGATAAAACCCATCAATCTTCTCATTAGACTTGGAGTCCCATGGTAAACAACTCTAAAACATCGGCCCGTTTCTTCAAATCCACTGAGCTTTAACCCTGTTGTAGATTTTGAAGATTTCAGCATCAAATATTTGTACAGCTGTATTCTGACGGTAGCATAAGTTAACCAGCTACCATCAAAATATCATTAACAGTAATTGCAACTCTCTGTGGATCTCTGCCCTCTAGGTGTTCAGGCCATCAGAGTTGGTTATGTAAAGGAGGACATGATGACAGTTTGTAATATATGTGTGTAAGTGTGTGTGTATGTGTGTGTGTGTAAGAGAGAGAGAGAAAGGTGAGCGTGGTCGGTAGCTTGGACAGTTCGCGACCCAGCAGGGACATTGGCGCTCCGGCTGGGTAGGTAATGATATCAGATGCCACACTCCACAACAACAGGTGCCTTGGCACTGCCACCTTCTACCTCCACGCTGTGTCAATGACATCAACACCGACCCACCGGTTAATTATAGATCACCAATCCCCTGCTCTTCACTGTTCAGCCATGAGAGGAGGAAGAGGCTATAGGGGACATGTTCTGTTGAAGCAGGTTGACAGGTTTGGTACGGAAGATGAACCATGAGTTGACTTGATGGGGGTTTTTTCCCCCCTTTTTTACAGTTAGTGTTTTTTGTATCAGTGTCAAAATGTCAAAGAAAACTCATCTCAGTGTCAACAAGAAAGCTTTTGGATTTATTTGAGTGAACTTTGCTTGAACTTCCAACCATCCAACTATGTAGTGTAAAGCTATAAAAGTCAAAAACTACTATTGTAAAATTGTAAAGCATTTTGCACAATTAAAGGACCAGTGTGTAAGATTTACTGGTATCAATAGGCAGAAATGGAATATTCATAAGTATGTTTTAATTAGTGTATAATCATGTGAAAATAAAAATCGTTGTGTTTTTGTTACCTTAGAATGAGACCTTTAGGGAGCGGGTCCTCTTCCATGGAGTCCGCCATGTTGAACCGCCATGCTTCTACAGTAGCTCAGAACGGACAAACCAAACACTGGCTCTAGAGAGGGCCTTTTTGCGTTTTTTTGCAGCCACCGTAGGTTCTCCTACATATTTAGAAGGGGAGGGGGAGGGGAGAGGTATTCAGTTGGTTTCAATCTGCAACCTCACCGCTAGATGCCACTAAATCCTACACACTGGTCCTTTAATAAGTGAGCTAAAATAATACAGCTTTACTCTCAGTGGTGACACTGACAAAACCATTGCACTGCAAATAAATTTTAAATATTGGATGACGAAATGAACGCAGATTCTCATTTTCCTTTTGATAAGTGGCCAAAAATGTGATAATACACTCTGTGATAATACTTATTTTTCTATATCAGAAGAACCAGTCATGTATTATTGCTTACAAAAGGCACAAAAAAAGATGTAAATACAGTTGCAACAACAATCACCAAGACTCCTCTATATTGCAGATTATGTCCTATACACTGGTTATAATTTGGATATAACTACATATATACATGATAATGGCTGAATTGCAAGAAATTTTTTTTTCACATGTTTAAGTCTAGTAATAAATTCCCCTTTTTCATTCACTACTGTGCCAGTTTTACGCCATTTTTTTCCATGAAGGACATATGATTTCTGTTGTCTTGTACCTCATATGCTCAGAAGCCTTGTGACTAATTCAGTAGAAGTGCTCAGCTCCGGGGTGGAGATTGGGAGCAGATTTAGGTGCAGCATTTGGATGACCATATGGAACTCTTTGTGGCGCCAAGAGACCATGCAGCTCGGAAACCTGATCACCATCTCCCTGGTGACAGCTGGAGCCTTTACACCATCAGAACATTTGTAGACTTCTAATTTGTCATAACCACCTCCTGTGGCAAAGAAATATGCTGCAAAAATTAGGTAAGCAAAGTTTGGAATTTTTGGGACAGAGCAAGATTTCAGGAAGGGGTGGGGGGGAAGGAGATAGTGAGGAGAGGGTTAAGACACAGGGGAAGTGTGTGCATGCATGAGCGTTTGTGGGAATCTTGTCTTATGCTTACATAACTCATTCTACCTAATTAACCAAGGATCTTGGTTTAAATTATGGGTGTTTTTTCACACTAGTGCAAAAGAAACACTGCATTGTGAAGATTTCATTTGTGTAACCACACATTCACATTTTTGCCATGTCTCTGGCATTCTCAGAATACACACCGAGACTGCTCTCAGTGTCCTCTGGAGGTATGAGAGGGGTTGTCCTTGCTCCTGTCCAGTCATAATTTCACAAGTGCATGTATGAGTGTGTTTCTGTGTCTGTGTGTGCATGTAGCTCTGCACCTAGTGGTTGTCAGTCAAGCTCGAGCTCTCTCTCCCTGAAGTCCCTGAAGAGAGCTGCTGGTTATAGTAGCTTGTCAGTAAATACATCCCATTAATATTTCATGGAACTGTTTTTTTGTTGCAGCTTTCTCTTGGTGTACCTTGTTGTTTCTCCCCATTTGTCTGAATGGACCATGTACCTTATGCTCATCAACCAGAAAATGCTCAACCCACCCCTCCCCTCATTCTCCATCTCCAGTGTGTAAAGTGTTTTCTGCCTGAAGGCACAATTCTCTTGTCACTGTTGTACACTCAGGGCTTTGTTGTGGTGTGATGTAATTGTTTTGCTCTGAGACCTTTCACGGCGTGAGCCGAAAACAAAGGTTTCATGATCTATATGGCTCTTACCTTTTAAAGATTTACAGTTAGAGTGCTTTAACCATGATTGTTCAGCTAACGAATTAATGACTTTTTAACAAAGGCTCACAGTAACAGAACAGTAATTGCTTGAATATAACTCGTGTATCAGCGGTCAAATAGGTGTTATGGGCCTGTAATACCAGCAGTAAACAGAGACTCAAATTCTCATTGCACTTAGAAGAGCTCTGGGAAAGGCCAGCATTTTCTAGAGGGAAATAGCCTGAGTGTTTTTTTGTTGCACAGTGGTAATGCTCTCTAATGCTGATGGTTGACTCTCTGCAGGCAGTCTCACAATTCTCAGGTGGGCCTTCCTAAAGCACTAGCTGAATTAAGTGGATATGGCTGTGAGATTTTTAAAATGCGTCACAGCACACAGACCGCTGGTCTACCGTGACATTACTTGGTTGTTAAGTGTTCTTTAGCGGATTACAGCAGGCTTTGGCATGTTTCTGACAAAGCAGAATGGGGCTATCAAAACCAGTTGGCCTGATAGTGGACCGAGAAGTGATGTTTTTGTTAATTTAGTCCAAGCTGGCACCTCTGGGAGAACAGCAGACAGAGAAATGTCCTAGTGGGCATCGGGGATGGTTTTAAAAACAATGGGGGGAACCAGTCGTCTGGGTGCATAAAATGGAAGCTGTGTGGTTGTGTTTGGGCCACAGTTAAGCGTGATAAAACCCGTTCTGTACAGAAAGCTGTAAGGTCCATCACTGTACATCTGTAACACATTCTGCCAAAAAGAGACACAAATACAGCTTTTTTTGCCTTTCCATCTTTGAAAATAGCTTTAAGTTATTGTTTTTTTCTAATTCTCAAAACACTGTTTTTGCACTGACGATAATTGAGGCAGTAAAGCAGAGGCTGTGACGTCTTTTATTTGTTCTCTGGCTTTTGAATAAAACCTGTCAAATAGCAACCAATCTTCAACAAGTCATTTCCTGACAAAAAAAAAACAAAAAAAAAACACTTGTTCCATGTTAGCTGCCAGGCACAAAAGTCAGGGTGAGAGCAGAGAAGAGAATAAAGGGAAATAAAAGGACTGGCTTTAGAAATGCTCGGCTTCAGTGGCAAGCTAGCTGGACTGTAACTTAGATATGTAGTTTGGAGAGTGAGAGAGAGGGGGCTATGGATTTTAATCCATCAGTCGATAAAGGTCAGTGCTCGAAAGGGCTTTATTCCTCAGCTCCACATCAAAGTGTAAATCCGCTGATTGCAGGCCTTGAATGGTGAGACAACAAGGCTCCATTTGTGGTCTGTTTCTATGGCTCAGTGTGTGTAAGACCCCGCGTGCGCGGACCCATAATACAGGGAGTTTCTATCCGGGGCCCCCTAGATCAATGGGCCGCATGACCTTTGCATTGTGCTGCCGGCTTGGCCCGTGATGTCATGCCATCTATCCGGTGCTCCACTTAAAGGGGCGAAAAAGAAAAGCAAGGCAAAGTCCCACACCTTCCTCCCACTGAGCCACAGAAAAGACAGCATGAAATGCATCATCTGCAAATGTATCCACCTGAAACAGGATTTATTCCCCTCAATACACACCTTCACAGATTATGGAGCTTTCTGAAAAGTGTGTAGGTGTTTGAAATGAGATGCCTGCTGGTTAAATGCTGTATGTTGCAATGACAATTGCAGGTTACTGCTGATTCACTATTTGAATGAATGTTTGCTGACGTTAACAAAAGTCTTGTTGGCTGATTCAGATGAGCCCTATCACTTCTGGAGTGTTGTTCTGCATTGATCTATGGCTATTGAAATTAAACATGGTGCGGCAGAGAACTCTGGGCCAAGAGAAAAGAGAAGCCCTCTCATTGTTCCCAAGTGAAAGGTCCTCTTTATAGTGAGGAGAGACGATGGCAGCTGGTAGGTTCTTCCCTCTATAGAAGATAGAGCACTTTCACAGAGTTGTGGAGTGCATTTGAATGGAAATCTAAAGAGGTAGGCGTGAACCATTTGTTTTGCTATGTTTGTGTTTGCTGTCAACATGTCTGTCTGTGTTGTGGGGCGGCCGCTTTTTACTGCACAAAGTGGCTAACCCCCACCCCACCCCACCCACACACCCACCCACCCACACGACCCCACCAACTCTGCATCTCCCTCCAAACCCAGACATAATCGTGGGGGAGGAAGAGTTCCCCAAAAAGAGAGTGCCTGGGCCATCTTTGTGGGCAGCTTTGCCATGGCGACAGATGTTGTAATTGCCAACTGATGGATCACTTGTCAAGGACGTCATTAGGATTTTGGTGGCCAGATCCATTGGAAGAGGAGAAGGGGTTAAAAGAATGACTGGGAAAAGATGGAGCTGGCTTAGGCGGTAATGGATGGGAGACCAGGTCACATACATCAGCCTTTCGACTGCAGCCATGGAGATTAATAATGTGATTGGCCACGCGTCAGAGGAGACACCATCAAGGATAAAAGAGTCTCTACTTCGGCCTCCTTGTGATGGTCCACGGTTTTCTATAAAGCATCTAAAGGTTTTTGTTGATAAATGGTCCCACAAATTCTTAACTGTTCATAATTCAAAGTTCACTTAGATTGAATAGAAAATAGAAAATATTTATGTCTCCAAAGTATAATTCCTTCATCCCAATTTAAACTGTCTAAACTCTGGGGTCCTTTCACAGAGCAGGATAAGGCGTCTGAGGGGCCCGATCCAGAGAGAGGCGCTATTCTCTGGTGGCACATTCAAGGTCATTTAGGCAAGTGTCCCCTACTTCTACACAGTGTCACTCTGCACCAAAGTAAATTGTCAGTTTGTTTATACGTGTCATTTGATTGTCTAAGGCACCCCCCCCTCCACCCCCACCCCCCTCAAATGCACACACACCCACGCACACACATAAGCACACACCAAAAGCTCCCCAGAGGTCAATTAGGACAGACAAGGGGCTTTCAAACAAAGGGTGCTTGTGGCCCAGAGCAGCCAAGGGAACCACATAATTAACAGTTATAAAGTACTTTACTCTGTTAATTTAATTAGTTAATCCTTTTATCAGTAATGCTTTGTTGAAGGGAGTCATTACAGGGCTCCTCTTCCCGTGTCACACATGGACCAGGGCTCCTCTTTCCAGTGTCAGGGATGAATGGCTGGTAATGGAGATTCAGAAGTGATCTGATGTGCGATGGCTACAAAGACGCTCAGTGTGCAGTGTGATACATCTGAGGTTTGTAGGCTTGCGGAATAATGACATCAAGAAAACTTTGCCATATGTTAATCCTCCTCATTAACCTGGAATCTTGGCCTCGGTAAGGTGTAGGGATGCTACGGTGAATTAATGTTTGAAACGATTTGGTTATTTTACTTTTGATTGGACAACCACTCAACAAGAAAAGAGACATGTACAGATCAAATAAATATGAGCATTTGGTTCTTCGTCTCTGATCAAACAGAGATGTTTGAAGTCAAGCGATCATTTTCATGTGCTGCCAAGACTCATTCCTTTGTCCCTTTTTGGAACACCACCCCCTTTGCCCAAAACCCATATCTGTCTTTTTGCACTCCAGAAATTATTCAAATGAGCCGAGCTTGCCATCACATTTATTTTACAGCACCACTTGAAGCATTAACAATAACGTGCATGTAATCCTATGTGATGTAGCCGCACATGGTGTCACCTCTTTTCAGGTGCAGCACCTTTGAACATCAAATCCCCGGGTTCAGGGGGAGCCACTAGACAGACGCCCTCCGGCCCTCGCCTCGCTGTACTTACATGAACATTAACTCACTCCTAAGGTTGGAAACATGGCAATTCAACTTCAGATCACTCCCAGAAATATGCACAGGAAAAAAAAAATCATCAAAAGGCTCTGTGTGTGCCTGCCATCACTCCCCATTTCATATTAAAGTGGTACACAAGGTCCTGCTGATTGCTACAAGCCTTACAGTCACAGCATAACACCATTACAGATGAATATGTTGGGCTAAAGATGGATTTCACAGCAACTGTGTGTAAATATTCTGACACACAGTTTGTAACACCTTCATATTTGCTATGGTACATTTTATTGACAAACATAAGCAGTGAATGAGCTACTATTTCTTCCTGTTGCACATTCACACATCACTCACTAATTTCTATTTTAAGATACTGCATTTGTTCAGTATCTGTATCAAGATGGGTTATAATTGCTCTAGGATGTTTTGTGGCACAGTAGGTCAGTGCCAAGAAAAACAGTGAAGAGTTTGCAATCAAACAAAAAAACTCCTCATCTGACCAGATGGCTGATTGTTTACTTGTGTTGAGAAAAAAAAAAAAAGCATATCTCTGATTGCAATCACTCTCAACCATCGCAGCTTCATTAGGCAGAGTTGGAAATCATGATGATGTAGATGCGGAAACACCTGTTAGTTACCATGTTAATGTTAATCTGGACCATGAGCATCTTCCCGACATGTCAAAATGAACTCTGCTCTGCAGACCTTTCATTCTAACACTGGAGAATTAGCCCCTGGTTAATTAAATGCACCTGCTTCACCCCCCCCCCCCCCCCAACACCCTCCAGCCTTTTATTTACAAGTTAACAAAATTGAAGAACGCAAAAAAAAAAATCTTGTGTTTTCCTTCAACTATTGTCCTCATCACCAGGGTTCTGTGTAAATAATACACAATGACTCAAACAAAATTACTTGCTCGCGGTACAAGACAGAGTTCTGAATTTTTAATAAAGCAATGCACACCTGAATAACACGAACCTTTATATCTTAATGTTTCATGTCCAGTTTGTGGGAAAATAGAACAATGAATCTGTCACACGAATACAAATAAAAAGGCCAGCAAATGATGAAATTATGAGAGAAGAGAGCACAATCTCTAATTGACAAATGTCTTATTGAATATTAGATGTTATATCTGAGGATTATTTACATTTGGTAATCTTACCAAATTGAAATTGTCCAAAACAGTGTAATCTGGAGCTATAGCTCACATAACTTCAGGCTATAGGATCAAGTTAACTCCCCCAACCATTGAAAAAATGGCTCCCTTATAACGTCTGGCAGTCTTTGATGGGGATTTGTGCCCAAATGAAAATGCATCCGAAATGAGCAGCCCTCTGCGGCCCCCACAGTGTGCAAAGATGGCATACAGCAATAATCTTAAAAAATGTAATTAAACACAGATAAGATTAATACAATCAGGGAGCGATGATTGAAAGATGCTGTTGTTGTGTAGGAGGGTGGTGAGGCCCCCGGGCCCCTGGGCCCCAAAACGAGGTGGCTAGCTGTGGGGAAGGGGGCCCTTCGCACTGGGATTAGCTTAGCCAGGTGGGGGAGCTTCGTGGTTGGAGCATTTAAATTAGCGGTGAGATGACAACCCCCATTAGGAGGGATTAAAGGCCTGCTGGCAGGCAGAAATGCACTGGCACTGGCAGGGGCATCCGTCACACAAAACCCAAGGCGATGTGGCACAAGTCAGTCACTCAGCAGCCGCTGTTGTTCAATCACAATCACATATGATGCTGTAATGCAATTTCATAAAATTTATATTAACTTTGGTATTCAATTCACTGGATATCCATGGTTTTTATAGCATGATATAATGAAAAAGGCTCTTTTGGTTTAACAAGCACAAGGTAAATATTAAAATTCATTGTCCATGTTCGCATAAAGATGCTGGATTTTGCTTTTTACTGTTTATATTTGTTCATAACAGTACAGGTGGTTGGTTCCACTGAAGAGGTTTATCACACAAGTGACATCAAGCCAAAGTTATTCTGACCGGATAGCAACTTTATTTGTCTTTTGAACTTGTTTGGTTCAGAAAACAATTTTTATTTTATTGTTTTTGTTAGGTTGTTTGTTTTTTTTTAATAGACCTGCCCTTTTCCATGGCTCTGTTTCAAATGTGGCTATAGCTATAGTAGACCAACTATGCTGCCCTCTCTTAAAGTTAATTCAAAAGGACAGCGCCCAGGTTCAGGGGTGAGATTGCACAGAAGCCCAATCACCATGGAGGTCCCTGCAGAGAATCTGTCTGTCGGTGGGATTGTGCAAACGTCAAAAAGCTGCAAGAGGAATTACTGGCTTACTGCCACCTGACAACGGCACTTTTTGTTCCTGATGCATTCCCAAGTTCTGAAGGCAGAGGAAAACAAAACAAAAACCAGCAATCCGATTAAAACAATCTCCTTGAGTCCTGATTAACATACATTTACATGAGAATAGCCCTCTGTGATTAAACAGTGGTAGGTGAGTCCAGCGCCCTATGTGGTGCTATGGCCCCTCAGAAGGAGGCCCACAATGCACTGCACAGCGCTGCACGCCACGAGCGAGGAATCTTCCCTGCCTGGCTGGATCCAGGCTGTTTGGCCTGCGCTGCTCATCGTAAATGTGTCATCTCTCCCACGGCAGCTTACAAACAAGAACTTTTAAAGCCCACCACCTGCTGGAATAAGAACTGGGATCAGTATGGGATGAGTGGATCGTATCTCTATGCAAACTAACCGATGACAAGTTCCAGATAGACACAATAACAGCCGAGGGTAGAAACAAGAAACGCCAAGCTGCGTGGGACCCTCCCTCTAAAATGCACACTTAAAAAGCTAAGATTTATGATTTAGCATTTCATGGTCACAGTGATTTTCTTGTGTGATGAATATATAGACATCAGTGTTATGCCCTTGCCTTATTAGAGAGGTGAGGGCTTCAAAACAAACAATGACAGGCTCTGCAAGGGTGTCAGTAACAGCTTGAGATGGCGGAGAGGAAAAAAAAAAAAACGGAGATGATAAAAAAGCAACTGTAGACAGACAACGTCAGATGTCACTGTTTGGTATTTCTACAAAGCTCCAGAGAGAGGCTAGCCTGGAGCCATCGCAGTATTTGAGACAAATGAAGTGAGAGTGTGCAAGCTCCTGTGCCAACCTGGGCCTTCTCTCTTCCCCTACAGTATGCTGAGCTCTCCAGCGGGCAACAGGAAATCAAACAATTAGCAGGAGGGAAGTAAAAGGTCCTTTTTCGCCCTCTGGCACTTGTAAACATAGTAACAGTGTTTGGAAAATGCTGTCGTCATCATGCAAAGTTCTATTTTCAGCTGTATCCGGCATCGCTATCAACCACCACATCCTGACAAACAAAAAAAGGAATATATAGATTGCAAATGTGTAAAACTGCTTATTATTTATTCATTATTGGGGTAAAAAGCAAAATCCCTGAATAAAATTCCTAGATTTAATGAGAAATATAACAGTTTCCTTATTTGTAATTTGCAAGATGGGAATTAATTATTCATACATTTCATATAAATCCATAAACAAATTCCCATGTAAGTATATTTAATAAATACATTTAATAAGCCAGAAATGAATAAAGTCATTGCAAAGATTAGAAAGACTTCTCCCAGTTCTATTAATTATACTGTTCATACATTTCAACAGCAACATAATCTCTTAAAGTTTATCCTCTTCATCCCACAAACTCCAGTGCAGTAAAATAATAACTGGAATTAAAACAATTATATCAACAGGCTTCTAATGTACAGATTCAGTAGAGGTTTAAACATAATAAAAATTCACAAATGATGATTAAACACAAACAAGTTAGTAGCTTAAGCTGAATTGTTTATTGTACTTATACTCAGCCAACTGGGCATTGAGGCTACATTAAGAACTACACGAAGTGCCTTTAAAGCGTAGAGCAAGAACATGAATCTCCTCATATCGCAGCAGACTTCAACGTGCTCTCTAAGTGGAATTCTTAACTATGGGACCCCTTCACAGCGAGGAGTTTCTGTTTACATAAAAGAGCCGGCCAAGGTCTGGGACATTGCACTCGGGACTGGGGCATCCCAGTTCTCTGTCTAAATGGAACGGAGAAAAACATGGACGTTAATGTAAAAGCAGAAAACAAGGAATATGTGTTTTCTTACTGAGATGAAAGTTTCCAGGCTGGTTTGTTTTAAGTGAACTGAGAGCCACTGAAAATGTAGGACAATGTTCTTTTAATTTAATTTAATGTTTTCATATACAGTACATCTGTCTTAATTCCTTATTTTCATGTAGTTATGGTTGCTCTAACTGGATCAAATTGTGTTTAATTTCTCCTCTTCAAAAATTCTATTAATTAATTTATTGCATGAATGCAGTAAGTGACAAATATGCATAATTTATGTGTACCTATTAAATACATAACCTCTAAAATATTTAGTATTCTATATTATAATTAAAATTAATATTATAAAGCAAATTATAAAAAAGATGATATGACTGCCTGTAGGAATATCATAATTAACGGTCCTAGTAGAAAAATAATAACTTTGCAGAAATGGATTATTAACATCATTGTTGGTGCCTCTTAGTCTAAATGATATGTAGACCATTTAGAAAATATTCTTAACTTTTCGCTCCACTTTAAAATAAAAATAATAAATAGAAATCACCATCATAAAAGGTAATAAAGATAAACTTAAAAGTAAACTTTTGACTCTTTGAATAAGTGTCAGAAATGTATAATTTGTCTAACAGCTACCAGAGATTAATATGTGAAAAAGGACTTCCAAGTATTCATGAAGCAGTCTGTCTGTACAGTATTTAATGGGGTTTAAAGCTCATTTTAAATTAAGGTAGATTACTGGCCAAATGCATATGAGGAGGATTTGAATAATACATGTAAGAGTGAAGCTGATGGATATTGGCAGCATATCCTTACAGTTTTTGAACTGGTATTGAAAAAAGGATTAGAGGATGTACTGTATGTCCAGACATAAAGGCTAGAAGTACATTTGACTTTTTCTTTTCCTAAAAGGCTTTTAAACGACTGTATTGAAGCGCATTGACTCGTCCTAGCTGAATAGTTGCTGACCTTAGATGTCTTTCTGCAAAAAATGACAGGGGAGTCATTTGTTCAAAGACTGTGAATATGATTGGCAACTATATACTCTAAAATCTCTCAGTTAGCATATAAAAATATTTAAATTTAATCACGTATTGTGACACTTTGGTGAATGATTCATAGTGCTTGATTTTATATTGACATGTAAGACATGTATTGTAATAGTCAAAGTTGATCATTTGTGGTTTTATGTGCATAATTCTGTAATTAGTGACATCGCTCAAGATGCAAAATGACTTTTAAGACATATTTGAGAACACTGACTAAATACTAAAATTATGTTAATTTTCATTTCAAAGTAGCATTAATTGTTTTCTTTCCTTTTTGCAATTATTTTTCTCCTTTCTATTGTCATTCTGTCTTTTCATATAAAGCTGTGAGAGCACATACTACACAGAGTCCATAGAGCCACTGGAGTCCAATGTTGGCCTGACCTGTCCACATTTTCCCCAGCCTGTCTCTGTGCTCCCAACATCCCTCTAAGTACTGCTTTACACTCGGGCACCCTCTGGGGCTACTGGGGCCACTTTGATAGAGATGGATGCGCTGGTGCTCTACTGCCCTCCAATGGCAGCTGCCACGCACTCAGCGCCGCTCCACTCCACTCTGCCTGCCAGTGCTGGGCTGTTAGCGCTCAGCACTGAGAGGATGGACTGGAGACCAGGAGACTGACCAAAGCGGGCCAAAGGAGAAAGGCCTCCACACAGGAAAACTAGTTCAAGCAGATGATGCCATGTAGGAGAGTCATGTAGTGGAGGGCTGTGAACAGGTGTAAAGAAGCACGCTTGCATGATGGATGCTAAGACCTGCCACTGTTTCCTCCTGCATTCACAACTGGCGATGGTTATGGTTTAGAAAGCAATACAGTATGCCTTATTAATTTTTACCCTGTTACTCTCATCTCATTTGCACTTAAGCAAGAACACAAGCATACAAATATACTGTAAACACCCGTTCAAATACACAAATTCACATGCACGCACTCCACAAGAAAGCATGCACACGGAGCCACATATAGTTCATAAGAGAGATAAATGTAGACAGTGTGCTGAGGCCCAGATGGCTCAGTCACAATGGCAGTGCAGGGCAGCCTTTGATGGGTGTGAGTGATTGATTTCAGGCTTGACTGGCTCTGATAGAGTCACCTCAGGAGGCGCCTGGCAACCACAGGCCCACGCCAGAGCCTTTCGGCAAGAAACAAGATGGAGCTGAAATTCGCTGGATGCCCAGCAGCTTCATTCGCGTCCCCATAGAAGTCCAATACATTCTGGGTACTTACAACCACTGGAATTGGACAGATTTTGTCACTGGCTTCAGCTTTCAATGGCAAAGCGGTTTACAGTAGAGTAATTGGTCACTCAATATGTCACAGCATGCTACTCTCAACACAAAACATGTCTATTTTCAAGTATTTTTTTCTTCTTTTTTGAACTTTTTCACCCCTTTTTATTCTTTGTAGGGCGTAATTGCAGCTGTGAAATCATGATTAACTATCAAATCCAGAGATAAAGTACAATTCGTGACTAATGAAGACCTCACAAAAATAATTCTACTTTATTTTTATATCCATATGGCTTTTCCTTTGTTACTTTATGCTCTCTTGAAATGCTGTAATTTGCCCTGCATGAAGATATTGAGCGATAGCTGTAATGGAATATGACTGTCATCTTGGGGTGACATTTTCAGCACTGCCACTGTGCTGCGACTGACTCCGCTGAGCTCACTGGGCAGGAGGGCACCACGTTCACAAGGACATATTTGCCCTGGAGTCATCTCAGTTACCCGCTACACTATGACATGATTTGACAATCAATTAACCGTCGCTTGCTAAACAAGACCTCTCGATTCCAAACTACTGAAATGCAGTCGGCCAATGATATCAACATCAGGCTTATCTCAGCTGTCAGACACTGTCAGGGTGAACAAGGAAGTTTGGATTTAAAAAATAATAAACATAAAATGCTCCTATACGCACTATTGATTTTGAAGTTGCTGAGCCCAGACGATTGCACAAAAGTTTTGTTTTGAATTCAGTAATTTGCTTTTCTGCCAGCATCTAAAGCAGTGTTCACTCTATACAATGCACACATGTTTACTGAAGTATTTAAATGCTGCCATGAATGCTGGCGGGTCATGTCAAAGGTTGCTGAGAGGAATGTGCACTAAAACGTTGTATGAAAGTGAAAAATCAGTTTAAATTTGCAATTATGTTTGTATTTCTAATCACAGCACCTAATTGTTTTAACTAAATACATCACACTCTGATACACCATGGCAATAGCATTACCATGGTAATAATTACTACTGTGCTGACACTGACATCAGGCAGATACACTTTGCCTCATTTGAATAATTAACATCTTAAGAGCCACTGCTCTTACTCCTTTTCCCTTTTTTTTCTCTCTATCATCCTCCATTTCGGCTCCTAATTGTGAGTTTATTAAGGAAGGGATTGATGAGGTCTATGCATAATTTGCCAATTAATTCTACACATTTATAAAATTGCATCCTCATATAACACGTGCCACATTTATTTAAGATTAAAATTTAATATGTCTTGTTGCTTGTGACTGAGGAATTAATTTGTCTAAGGATATCCTCCAGCTATTCTGCAAGAATATAAATCATACTGTAGGTTGGTTTACAGTGAAATCTAAAAGTAACGGTTTCTTGTATCTAAAGATATGGATACATTTTAGTGAAGCCTTCCCTTAAACCAAACTGCTGTGAGGTCTGAACATCAAATGAAAAGGTATTTCAATTTGGAAAAAGAAATATAAAATATAAATGACAAATTGCAGCTCATGTGTTGACTTTTGTACTACATGGTAGACAGCCTAGGCACTGTAAATGTAAATGATATGTAAAACAACATATTGAAGAATCCATTTCAAAGGCCAACAAACATATCCAAACCTTATTTCAGCTGAGACCAACTGTCTTAACAGAGACATGTAAGAAAAGAGAAGGAGGGTATCATCGACACTCATGCAGCCACGGCTCCAAACAGACATATATCTAACTGGAGACAGAGGGGCGGGCAGAGAGGTGAGAGAGAGGGCAGGGCGGCTCTGCCCGCCTGGGGAGTTTGGCATGTGCCCTCCCTGGGCCTCCTGCAGACCTGGGGTCAAAGTAAATAAAGGGGCGATGTGGACCGCCTCTAGCAACCCCCTTACCAACCCCTTTTCCGCCCTTCATCCCACAGCCCAGTAACAGGAATCGGCCTCTTTATCCAGTGACCACGCCCTCCTGTAGCCATCCATACCTCCACTGCCACATGCCGCCTTTTCTACATTCTCCAGCTCCATGTCCAGACATGAGGCCAAGGCCTCTTCTCCACAGCTTGTAACAGCTCTGACACAGAAACACAGCCGGGTAGCTGCAGTATATGGGTTCTGGTGGTGGTGCAAACAGTGTCCCTCCATGTGTGTGAAATATTCACAAATGCATATCACAAACACATTACCCTAAAACATGCACACACATTTGAAATACACTCTGTTACAGCATGCTCATACATCACAACTATAAACATGCAGGCTTTGAAACAAATTACATGCATGTGTGTAGCCATACATATGCATATACATATGCGTATTTGTACACTGGCTTACCTTAAATTAAGCTTTTCAAGTGTGGCTAACTACCCCATCTTGCACACATAAATGCATGCAATACAAATGTGCACACATAGACACACAACTTCACTAGTAATGAAATCCAGAGCTGCATTTCATTGGACAATGGGTGGAGAAAGTTTAAAGTTTTAGAGACTGATTCAGAATTGAGAGGATGCTGGACAAAGAGCTCACGTTCCCCTGTAGATTTAGAAAGTGGAAAAATGCTTTGCACGTAATAAAAAAACAATAGGTAGCCACAGACCTTGCTGAGCTCATAGCAGGAAACACAGGATTTTGCAGTGCGAACAGGGTCTAAGAGAGCTTAGCAGCTTTATAACGTCATGTTAAATGTCTATTAGTCTACGGTTGTTCCAGAGGTTAACACTCTTGCACATTGTTCCCCTAATAAGTTCAATGAACTACTTATATAAAGCACCGAAAGTCCGTACATGTTACCTCTTCAAATTCCTCCCCTAACTGCCACACGTATAAAATTATTTAACCCTTAACTCTTCAACAAGACCTTGTCTGACAAAAGGACATCTTCTCTAAGTTAATGTCAGGGCGCTGCAGACACATGGAGACTGACTCTATTCCTCCTCCTCCCTCTCCACCTCTTCCATCCCTCCATCTTCCCATCCCTCCTGCTGGAGGAATTCCCAACCCTCTCTGCAGGTAGCCAGCCAGCCAAGACCAGCAGAACATGTGTTTTCCTCCCCTGGTCGGGTCAAAGTGAGGTCGTTCATTCATTCCCAGTGATATAGCGGCCCAGCTCACCCGCTTGCATGCTTATCATGTGCCGCGCCCTCGCAACAGATGATGAATTCCACTCAGCCGATAGATAGATAGATAGAGGAAGAGAGAGGAATGAGAGAGTAGGGAGAAAGATGGAGAGAGACCCCCCTCCGTTGCCTCCAGACGCATCTCGTCCCAGCCAGTTTGCAACTCAATCAGTGACATGTGCAATTTTAAGAGGGGAATTGTATGTTATGCCACTTTTTTCTTTTTTCTTTTTTTTTTTTCAGATGTTCAAGCCGGGGATGGTTTTGAACTTTGACCACAAAGTTATGAATTTTCTTTTAAGGCTCAGAGGAACTTAAGGAAAATATTTTCGGGACAATGTACACAGGATATTCATGTTTCAAAGCAAGTGTAGATTTCAATAACACTGGGAAGTCTGGCTTTTAACCATGCTGTTTCCACAAGTTTGTTTTGTTCATTCTTTAAAACATTCATAATATTGACACAAAGAGTTTAGACAACCCAAATACAATATTGTTACACTGTTGATCGTAGGACACTTATTGCTGTAGCTCATTTACTCGGGAAGAAATTATATTAGAGGAGAATTTGTGCGCGTCTTTATTTTGACAAAAAACAGAGCAAACAGGGGAATTAGAGGCTAACAAATTCTAAGCTCTTATTATTGATCCGATAGGATTTGCTACACACAGCAGCCTCTCCACAACCCTGCGGCCTGTGATTATGCCTGAGGCAGCCGCTCAGGGGGTGTGATAACTGCCAAAGATGTTGGAAGTTATTTTGTATATAAGCAAAGTGCACAGTAAGGGACTGTAAGGAAATTACGGGGGGGGAGGAGGGGGGTATTTTAATTTTATTTACTTTTGGGAATTGAAGGTAATGTAGGCAGACTTTTTTGGGAGAGCAGGAAAGAGTCTTCTATTTTATATTTCTTGTCCTGAATTTAGATTTAATTTCTGCCCTCCTTTGAAACATGTGTAGACAAATATTTTTCTTAAAAAACAACTTGCACCGTGGTTCATAAAGATGCACTTTGCCAGTTCTGTCTCTGTATCAGTTTTAATAGTCTGTAATGGTTCAGAATTTTGCATTATAGTCTGGATACAGGAGTTCCATTAAGATATTAAGGTTTTAATTAGGGTATATGATTAAACAAGTTGCACCAATTTAACACTGTGCTTGTATTTTGACATGATGTGAGGAGGGTGTTGCAGTTTTTTCTTCAAACTCAAGAGGAAGGTTCCAAGAAAACACTGATAACCCTGAGGAGGGCCTTGCTTTTTTTTAACAAAGTGAAACATAAGGTTCAGACCCCATAACAACCCCAATAATTTTCATACAGTCCCTAAAATAGTTGCAAAGTAGGCACCTTATTACTATTTTAGGGACTCCCTGACTCTGAAAGCAGGATTATAGGTACTTTTATTTCTCTTCTGGTCCGGGGGAAAAGACATTTTAAAGACATGCAAGTCCCCATATCGCTTCCTTATCTTACCAAACAACAGCTGCAGACAAGCTGAGAAGGCTGTAAAGCACTAAGAGCACATAAAATGAATAAACAACAATAATAACACTTAGGTATCACAGCCTGTACTTAATGTTTATCAGGTGTCGTTGCGGCCATGACACCGTGCTGAGTAAGATTCTTCACAGGAGGCATCCTCTTGGCCCCGTCACCAGCATGTGGGCACCGACGGGAGCTGAAAAGGCGAGACAAGAGATTAAGGAGGCAAGAAGCTTTGTCTGTGCGCCCTCCCTGCCTCAAACACAACAACCTCTCCGTACACCCTCCTCCCCGCGACACGCACACATAGATACACTCTGCTCCCATTTTTTCTTATTACCGTAAGCACGAAAGGGAAAAAAGGACAAAATAGTACTTACTAATGGCCTAAAAATGTCCCTGACACCCTACCCCTTCACTCTTTCCCAAAAGCCTGAAAAACCACTCACCAAATCGATTCTCAGTCCCTCTGTTGAGGACTACATTTAGTCAATCATACAGCGCCCTATAAGGAATGGATTTCGGGACATTTTGTGGGACTAGGTGAAATGTGAGTTAATGGGAAGAGAGTCGGTGGTTGAGTGAAGAAGCCAGGCAGAGTAGGTAGTTAAAGAGCAGAACAGTGCCTTAGGGGTACTCAGTGTATCTGGACTCACACTGGGAAAAGTGTATTTATCAACTTAATAGCAGGTGTCTGATTGAATATGACTATGATTACAGTAAGTTGTTCCTTCTTTGGGCTCCTCTCCTCCTCCTCCTCCTCTTCCTCCTCATCATACTCCCCCCACGCTGCTCCTTCACCATCCTCTACCTCATTCACGAAGGTACAGAAAGGTGGCACGGTGGGTATTTTCACTGTAAACACTAGCTGATGAGATGATTTTACAGAAGCATGGATATATTAAAAAGGCACAGATCATCTATAATTCTAAATATGAGGCAGGTTAACAACCTGTATGTTCAGTTACTCACATGTTGCTGTTCTCTTTTTCTACGATTTTAATAATAACTTGTACTATGTGCATGACTTTCTTCATTGCAAAGTCTGATAACTTAACAGACAGCTAGATATGCAGAAAAAGCTGACATATAAGAAGCAGGAATGGTATTCTGAGAGTGAAACAAGAGAATAAACAAGAAGAGGAATCTGACTTGTGGAAGATGGGGAGAGGGAGCCATTTAGCTGATAAGGCAGGGAAGGCCCTTCAGGTGTCTCCTGCTCCACTGCTGTGTAAATGAGCTCCAATTAAACAGGCGGCCCCTAGCTCCGGGTCTCCTCGCAGCCCTCCCCAGCCTCTTCCATCCCCTCAGCCTCCCCCAGCCCCTTGCTGCTCGCCGTAAGGCCCAACCCACCCCATGGCTCCTGCAGCTGCTCGCTCACTCCCACTCTCTGTTTTTCACTCACACTGCGTGACCCAAAGGCCTGCTTAACTCCTGTGTGTACGCCTGTGTGTGTGTGTTTGTGTGTGTGTGCAGTTGTCTGTTGATGTGTGTGCTTCTCTACAGTATGTATATCTGTGTGTTTGTTAGCCCTGCAGCGTTTCAGCTTATTGTCAACTCTTGATAAGTGACAGCGTGGTGGAAATGCTGCATCCCAGTGTCTGCTTGATTTGTGTGTATTGCAGTAATTGCTCTGAAACTGGAAAGTTATTCTCTCAAAAAATGTAACATGAAATGGTAACATGTAGTTTTACTTTATATTGATTTTAAGCTTTTTTTTTTTCCACCAGACTTTACCACCTGAGCCCACAACATCACAGAAGTGTGCGTCCGCAACTGTTCGGAGAGTCTCCGAAGCCTGACCAAACACAGCATTAACAGTTTGCAAACATTGTCTGATATCTCAGAAGGCCTTTGCCACGCAGCAACGGGGGTCTGAGAACAGCGGGTGATTTGGCCAATTAGATGAGGCGGTGATTTAGGTGGCCAGATTGGGAGAGTCACTGTTGGCTGCTGGCCAGGACACTGGGGTTGCCAACCCTGATCCTCAAGAAGCCATCCCCCGAGTTCCTAAATGACCACAGCGAGGGGAGACAGAGAATGAACATTTGAGGACCAGGACTTCACTCATTTTTACAAAATATTTATGTTTTTTGGCCACAGGGAAGCCTGAATGGTGCTGCAACTAATGATTATTTTTATTATCGAATAATCTGCTGATTTTTTTTTTTTTTTTTTGATGAGTCAGTTAATCCTTTAGGCAAACAAATGTCTAAAAATAGTGAAACATGTCAATAAGAGTTTACCAGAGCCCAAAGTTTAGAAAATTTTAGAAGCTGGAAACACTTTATGTTTGTTGTTTTCGCTTCGATTAATGACTTAAATGCTTAATATATTATAAAAACTGCTGGTAATAAATTTCTAGGCCAATTCTTCTTTCTTGGACTAATTGTCCATACTGAGTTATGGACTAATTATTTCAACACTGAATCCTGCAAATTTAGAATTTAACTATTGTATCGTATGTAAAGAAGAAAAGACTTTTCTGTCTTACACTTCAGTACAATTGCACAACCTTTCTTATCTAATTGTGGTGATTCAGTCTTTGTCTGAAAGATGCCATTGTTTACGATAGATGGGTCAGAGCTACAAGTCAGACTCCAGCTCGCGTGTAACAGATCGCTCCTTACCTCCTACTGTACGAGGAAAGCACAATTACCTGTTCTTGTCGAGGCATACAGGCGCTGTCAGCAGCACCTCGTGCATAATACATACCTGACATTCTGCTAACGTTACCTGCCACATGTAACCAGTCACACTGTAAAAGGTGTTTGTCTGCTCCCCCGCCACTCTAAATGCTAGATACTTGAAATTAATGGCTGTGATTAAGATACTTTAAAACCCGCAAATGGTATATTTAAATATTAAGTCACATGTAATTAAGCAGGGAGAAATATTCATCCCCGTTGTTAGGGCAATTATAACAATTTCCATCAAGGGATTTCTCAGCTTGACTTTTGTTCTGAGCAATAGTGATTAACATTATGGTTAATTGAAGTCATTTTCCAAGACTTGGGATATTTCTTATTCCCCGGCCTTAGAGAAAAGGAAGCCGGACAGAGCTTAGGCAGCAGGCCTGGTGTAGAGTCTTAACAACATGATTTTCTCCTCTCTGGTTCCTTCCTGTGAGCATATTTAACTGTGTGTAGGGGGGTCGTCCCAAGGTGGCTGAGGAGGTCAGTCTCCCCTGTGGGAGCGGTGAATCAGTGGACAGTCGGAGATGAGGGCTCAGTGGGGAAACACCACTCAGGTTAGCAGCCATTTCCTTATATCACACAGAAAAAGAAGTTGACGGTGTGATGTCCACCCTGTTGTAACACACCAAGTAATGTTTTTCTCCTCATCAGGCAGCCTCATTAAAACTGTGACAATGATTTAATTATTAGCTGAGGGGTAGGTAAAATTACTACTTGGTAGATAAAATATAGTATAATGGCTTTAAAGTTCCCCTCCAATCAAAAACATGTTTTGCTTATTGGATGTTTGACCTTCACTGTGCAGAGTTTGAGTCTGTTTTCACGTTCATCTAATGAAGGGAGAAAGTTTCTGTGTGCTCACTTCAAATCTGAGATTAAGACGTATAGTACAAGCATGATTTTGTTCCAATATCAAATTTACACAAGTATGATGCGGAAACTCGAAGCTTCCAATGCACATACACTGAGAATGGACTTGGACAGTGAAGTAGGAGTAGTTAATATTCTGTTTTTTTATCTTCAATGAGGAAGAAAGAATGAATGTCATTTTATCAAACTGTTTTGTGCAAAAACTATATAAGACACAAAGTACAATTTCAAGTAAAGTACTTTTATATGCTTTTAAAACATGTCCGATTAATTTGACTAGAAGTACACCAACTACTACAGCTCCAGCATCAGGATACGTTGACATAAAGTTTGACTCATGTGGTATATTAATAACTGTCAGTGTTGAGATTAAGTTTTAATGGTGATGTGGTTGAATGAATCATATAATATGAAGCAAAAGTAACTAAAGCTGACATTGTCAGTCAAACTGACAAACTGTAAGATCGTGAGACAAAGTTCTCCATTTGCCAAAAATTGACATTCCATTACTCTGAGTCGATTTACATGATGATGAACTAATTGTCAAGAACTAATTGTCCCCCCAGAATTCAAAAAAAGACAGTACAACTCCATTTCAAAATCTGTCTCAGTGTAAGTAATACGCCTGCGTGAGTGACACGGGCCTCTTCTCTGCGGCGCTGTGACCCGTTTTAAAGATCAACGCCAGCCCATGAGCATGCGCCCAGCAGTTGTCCTCCCTCTGAATGTTATTACAGAGGGAAGCAAGGTCAGATTGCAGGGATGATGATACATGGGAAGCACTTTTGAAATAAGAAAGTCCTCTCTTTTTTTTTGCTGCTGCGTCGCATATTGACCTTGGCATTTCTGACAATAGCATCCATCACACACATGAAACCTTTCCAACAGGCAACACTGGTCTGCTGAGCAGCCAAGTGAATCAGATTAAGGAATAACACCAGTAGATGGATGCCTGACGTCAAAGCGGCAGAGGGATCAGCCTCCCTGTTCTTCATGCATACCACTTCCTCTACACCCCCCCCCACCCCCCCTCTCCCTCCTGCACTGCTTGGCTGGGTTATGTTTCTCTGATTTTGACACGAATGATTAACGGCCGCAGGATTGTGTTTTTGATCGATCCTGCAGCATTATGGCAGTAATTAATTCAACGGAGCATCGAGAGCATGTCGATTGAATCATCTGCCGACCAGTTCTGCAAGATTCTATTACTCTTGTATAATTTTATAACTCCCGCCACACTTTTTATAAATTCAGTTTGTTTTTTTGTTAAACATTATTTTATTACATGTTATTACAATCTACTCTAATATGAAAAGTCTGCCTTGTAATAAAGTGAAACTCAGTACCTTTATGAGCTTTCCAGCTAATCACTGCAGGACATCCCTTATAGGACTAATGAAATACCCATTCACTGCTCAAACCTTGTTTTCAAATACTTTGTGTGTCTGGTTTCAATTTTCCTGAACCATTAATGGTCACATTATTGTAAAATAAATATAAAAAAGGATCTTACACAGAAATGACTCATTTTACAGGGATCCCAAAGTATGATTCCAGGCTGAAGGTTTATTTTGCTCCAGACTCTCTGTAGTGTGCCAGCTGAGATACAGAATCTCCAGCAGCACCTGTACAAAATTTAACAATGACGACTGAGAAAATATCTTGTAGAGTGATCTTATCGTTTTACACTTTTTATTACACTAAAATTGTATAGAAACTATGTATATAGAAAACACTGAAGGTTTCAGTTTTAATGAGAATATCTGACTGTTTTCTTTAAAAGTATCCTATTAAAATCATGTTACTATCATGGCTGTTGTTCTCAGCAACAGGCCTCAGCTGTTGAAGAATGCTTTCATGAGTCAATTTTGACTGATGATATAATGAATGAGAAAAACATTCAGTTAATGCTTCAGAGAGAAATGCAGACTGCAACACCGCCAAAGCTTTGTGCAGGGTGCCAGCATGGAAAAAGACATTAACACAGTGCACGTGTGGATGTGTCTGTAAGTGTGTGCATTCACGTATGTGTGTGTTTCAGAGAAGGGTTGCACTGAAGTACTCAGCTGGGAGCATCCAGTCAGTGACCCCTGTCTTTCCAACTGTGTGGAGGAGAACTCTTCAGCGTGTGTGCGTATGAGTGTGTGCGAGTGTGTGCTCGTAGGACAGAAAGAGAGAGACAGTGAGAGAGCGAGATAGAAACACAGCACAAAGAACAGAGGAGCATTGTGCGGTGCTGAGCCTCCTCAGGTCCACTCCGAGCGTGTCGTCCACATTGCTCGCAGCTCACGTAGCTCGGCCTGAGGAGAAGTCCTGAACCGCTCTGGCCTTTGCACTTTGCACTGACACCGACTCACACAGGGCAAGGTGGCCGCCTCGCTGTATCTGTCTGGCTAGTCCAGCTTCAACACACTCCCTGAGTCCAAGAGTCCAAGAGAAACAGCACACTCACTGTACGTATGGAGTTGTCACGTTTAACATTCAAAACTGGCACACTGTCCTCAACTCATCCCTCTATGTAAGCAGTTTTTCAGTACAGATATGAAAAACTTTAAAAATGTATTTTTGAAACTGATCATAAAAGTTTTCTAAAATTTAGAAAATTAAATATAGTAAAATGTGTAAACACCTGAAAATTATAAACACAAAATGTATTTTTATTTATTTATTTATTTATTTTTTTAACTAAACATTAAACTGAAAATAATCTGTTCTTACTCTAAAACAAATACTTAAATAAATACTTAAATACTTCTATCTGCATATTTAAACTTTACAATTGATTTTTTTTAAATGATAATGATGATGTTATTAATTGGAAAATTTCTGAGCATAATTTTTCCTTTAACATTAATTCAACATGGACTTCATCAAGACAATAATTTAGATATAATTTAGACCAAAAATAATGAGAATAGTGCAATAATAGTGCAACAACAAAACAAAGTAATGATTGCAAAGTTTTATAGAAAAGAGTTATTTAAAAAAAAAGACAGAACATGTTATATTCTCTATATATCCATAATAGCCCATTACCTAAATATTTTAGACACCATACTTCATGAGTCCACACTGTAAGATCATGTGCCAGTGTAACTTAGTTAATAGTGTTAAGAAAAAGGATAGCTGGCATCTAAAAGCAAAGTTTCTGCACTCTTAAACACTTCTCTTTAGTCTACAAGGGATTGTAAAAAATAAATATAAAAGGAAAAAATGTTATTTGCACAACAATTTTTTCCCTCCTCTGCTGTTACACCCAGAATTTGAAAATAAAAACATCTCCTATTTTTCCTTTTATCAGTCTCAGCATGATGGTGTTTTCCACAATCAAGTTTTACGGTGTGCCAGCAGGACACCATGTCCACAGGGACTCTGTGGAGAAAGAGGTGAGTACCAGGTGCTGCGAACGCTCTCGTGCTATTACTACCACACTGTCAAGGCTTTCTGTCCCATTTTACCTTGCGCACACCCTCCCCCAAGCCCACAAGACAACAGGATGGCACCACAACAGCTGCATGTTCTGCAGCTTTGTCTATTTACAGCATATTTCATAGTCTTCATGGATTTTTTTTTTCTCCTCCTTTGTGAAATGGAGACCGCTGCGAAGCACAAAACATGGAGGACTCATTTTGTGTAGGCAACTTGCAAGCATACAGGCACAAAACTAAAATGGAGAGGGTGATTTCATTTTTTTTTAAGGGGGTGAGGGGTGGGGGGGGTACTGTAGGGTTGCAATATACTGCACAACATTCTCTTCAAACATGGACTTGGAGCACCCTCTACCCATCAGCAGTCAAAATGCAGGCCCACTCTGGCCCAGAGTCCTCCCATTACTACGTCTGTAATTGTCTGGGAGCCAGGCCTTGCTCCTGCTCTCCAGAATTTTAACAGAAACCATGAGAGGGGAGGCTTCTTTAAAGGCTTCATCAACTGTGACCAACCGCCGTCAGCAGTAACCCATGTTATACAGGCCGCAGTTATGACACCCTCAAAGGGCTGCCCCCGAGGAGGCAGGCGACAGGGAGGGGGGTACAAGGGGAACAGGGCCTCAGAAGTTTCCCACCTTCCCTTGAACCGCAGCCGCACACCCTCGGCAGGAGGTGGACGGGGCCAGCTTTGAAAAATAACACCTTTGTGATCCCCAGTGTTTGGGGATGGATCGTGGTCGCAGATGGCTCCGGATACTCTCTCAGTGGATGGATGGATGGGAAAGACAGAGAGAGACGGAGAGAGAAGGAGAAAAGGGAGCAGACTAAGCTCTTTTTCAACCATTTTGTACCTGAGAACTTTTTTTGTTCTGTTTTTCAGAAGTCTGAGGATTGTAATGTCAAAAGTATCCATTTCATGTTTCCCAAATATTATCTCATCTTGAAAAGTAGTTCAATTAATTTATTATTCTAGTCTGACAATGAGAATTTAACTCTGTAGAGACAGACACTACAAAAGTATAAAAGAATACAAACCATGCTCAATAACACTGACAACACATGAAACTATACTACTGTGCTTGCACACTAGGTGCATACAAACATACTAAACAGTAAGCACTTTTACAATAGTGCCTCCTCCATCCATCATAATGAATATGGGCTGCAATTAAGTTACACCAAAAGCCGCCATCATTCTGAGAGTTCACACGTGTCCTGCATGTGGCTAGCTAATGGGCATGAGTGGAAAACTAAGACGCAGACATAGGATTGGGGAGCCAACAGAGTTTGTACAGGGGGGAATAAATTATTACAGGCCCGGCAATGGTGACAGCGTTTTTCCCTCAGTCTGGGGGAAGAAAACAGTGCACTGAACTTATAACCCTGGATTTTGAAATCATTTTTAGCTGCAGTTGACAGTCAGAAACCGGCACTTGACAGCGAGCTCACAGAGGCTGGTGACACTTTCCTGCGGCTCTGCAGGGCCCTCGAATCATCCGGCCCTCTGTAGAGGCGATCGGCTGTTGTGCTGTTTTTTTTCCTCTTGGCTCTCACTGTGGAATAGAATAGTTTTGATCCCTTTTCCAAATTATTTACATATTTCCCTTTCCCCTTTCCTGTCTGTGTTCCTGTTTGGTTGCTGGCACCATATAGAGATAAGACATAAGACTGAATAAATTGAAAGGCGCATGTCATAGTATGAACATCCTCTTTCTAGGGACTAGATAAGGGCAGATATTTTTAGAGATTTTTTTTTTCAAGTAAAATAGCCACACTTATTTGGTAGTATTACGCCATCTTTTAAACTTTAAATTTCACATGGACCCTATCTTGGAAGGTTTTCTCCTCGTAAATTTAATGTGTTACAGTATTCATATAACAACTCGGCTTACAAAGTCAGCGTGAGTGCCAGTCTGGGAGCTCAGTGCAGAAGACAGTGCCTCGTGAAGGCTTGTGTTGCCTCCAAACAGCTGTGGTGCCTCTTTTGTGTTATTTGGAGGGCCTGTTGCCCCTGCTCTATTCAGGGCTTTCACACCAGTCTCACTCACTTCTCACTCCCTGGGTTCCTCCTCACAGGTCATAAATTAAGCAGAGGGAGGGGAGGCTGAGATCAGAGAAAAAAGATCAGTCAGGACCTTGTTTCAGTTCGTTTTTATCGCAGATTCTATAATATAACGACGCAGAAAGAGTCAAAGTTTCATAAGCAGTGGTAAGAAGTAAACCTGCTGCTCAGAGTGCAATTCTCTGATGTAAAGAAAAGCCTGTGGATTTGTGAGTTAAGACAGAGCATTTTGGGTTTATCCACTTGGGGCCACACTGCTGTTGACACTATATGTTATTTTAATGAGTGTTGTGGCGTAGTGGTTAATGTGGCCACAGCTCATGGCTCAGAGGTGCTGTGAGGCTGTGTGCGTGTGTGTGTGTGTGTGTGTTTGCACATGAGAGAGACAGAGAGTTGGTGGGGGATGGGGGGGAGGAGGGGGGGGGGTTACAATATGGTTATAGTGACAAGCACTGGGATAACTGATGCCGTCTCTCCTGTCAAAACAAAGACTACTTGAAGTGAATGAGGCTGGCAGAGATGTACTGGACGCAACTGGAGAAAAGCTTTGGTTCTGCAGACTTTTATTTTTCCCTTTATGTGTTCAGATCAACTTCATTCTCATTTCCACTATTCAGATTTTTTTATTTAAATGCATCATGATGGACATATTGTATTCAGTAAGGTCGCCATACTCAACCCAGAAGTGCATACTGTGACAATGACTTAATGGCATGAATAGGGGAAATATTGCACAGTTCAGTGGCTTGTATTGCGTGCTATTATCCTTTTGTGATACAGAAAGATCAAAATTATGAAATATCATGCGACACATGTGGGATCTATTCAGCAGTATCACAAAACTCCCATTGAAAAACAGTTAAATGGCTTTGCATGAGGCTGTGTACAGAACCATATGGACGCCTCCACATCTCCTCATTTCATACATGTTTCTTTTGACATCAATAATGCCTCGGTATCCAGTGGCGTTTGGAACGCATCCAAAACAATTATAAAGTTGCCGTGGAAACTGAGGTCCTGTGCCAGAGTGAGGCATACTGTCTCCGCTCAGATAACCGCATGGAAAGTCACAGCAAACAAAGCACTTGACAGGGGTGCAGAAATGGGAGAAATAAAAAAAGAGGGAGGGAGGTGAGGGATGGGCAGAGGTGAAGAGACAGAGACGGAATAACAAAAGCAGTGAATGTGGCAAATTTGGACATCCACGGATGATGAAAATCCATCACACACACGTCTACACAATAGATTTGCATTTTATTATGTGCGGGTGTGAATAACAGACCCTTTTGTATTAAGAAACCCTCATGAAGTGGTCTTTTATGTGAGCCATTTTCAAAACATCACTAAAAAAAAAAAGTCAGATTTAGGCGAAGAATCTGGTTCAGTTAAGGGTTAAGCTTAGGCAGGTAACTGTGTGTGTTTGTGTGTACATGAATGAAAATGATCATGGCAAAGTAACACACAGCCTCCTCAGTGACACATGCAATTTTATGTGTGGGACATTGGGACTGGAGTAATGTATTGTAACCTTATGCTAACCTAATGAACAAGAGGATGAAAGCAGTGTAATGGAGGCATTTTTACATTCATCTTTAGGCTCCTCATTATGCGCTGAATATGACAACCTCGTTAGGAGTGCACGAAAGATTACCCATGCGGGTAAAGAGCACCACCTTCACGCAAAAAAAAAAAAACACAGAAAAATTGTAAAACTAGTCGGAATGTAGAGAGCAGAGACTGTACAATTTGTGCGCATACACACTTACCGACACACACACACATACATACAAACCCCTGGTGGGAGTAACTGGGCTCTTGGAGTCAGAAAGACAATCTGACTGGCTTTCAAAGACCCCTGACTGTCCAGTCTGTTTATTCAGATGGGAGCAAAGAACGCCACCATTTCAAAGTCATTGCATTACTTTGTTTTGATCTCGCTGATGAAGAACATTAGTTTCAGTGCACCGGTTGGGCAGTCGGGGTGATAAAATGGGCCCTTGATGCTTCAAAACACTTGTGTTATTCTTCACATATGATGTGTTTGAAGCTTAATTAAATTCATACCTAAAACATGTGTAAAATGTATACTTTATGAGAAATAATAAACAAATATTAATGCAATATCATGAAAAGATTTACAGCAGCAAACACACTACTGATTTTGTATGCAGTGTTTTCTAGGCTATGTCAGGTCACTTTAAGCAATTGCTGTAACATGAATCAATTAAAATGTGTTTTAGTTGTCTGTGCCTGAAGTGTCAGCAGATCTGTGTGCGAGTCATCATTTGTTCTCATTAGCGTTTCTTGGAGAAATCAGAAGCGCTTGAGGAAATCAGGTAATTTGTATTCACAAATAAGGATATTCGACCCAACAACGTCATGCCATTTGTAACGGAGTAGCAAGTGTGTATGTGTGTGTTTCTATTTGTGACTATTTATGTTTTACAGTGAAAATGCAATTTCTGCATTAGTCCTAGTAATGGCCATGAGGCCGAGCATCATTAGCTCAACACTGCTCTCCAGTGGATACAACATATAATAACCCGCACATAGAGTTCAAGTGCTTCTATGACAAAAGTAAAAGGTTATGATGTTTCTCAGGACATTTTCCAATGGTTGCTTCTTAAATAACAGAGTATTGATTTTCTCTTAGTCAGTTTCCAGTCTATACAACAATAAAAGACTTTACCATCCATGCTCCAATGTAAAAGACATGTTACATCATCTAGGAGTCCTTGGACAAGTGCACCCACAGCCTCCTTATGATAAACCAAGCTCAAAAAAATTTAATTGAGTCCTTACTGTAAATTGACACACTCTATTATACCATTGCCTCCCCATCTGTTCCCCAAGGAAATGGATAATATCAAAAACACCTTGCTATTTTTTCTATGCTAATTATATCAAAAGGAATACAGTGGAGCTGTTTTAAAATATTCTTATAAGCACAATCTTGATCTGAGCACATCCAGAGGACTTTTACCTCTGTCTCTCTGTTGCTTATGTACATAGCTGAGTGAATCTTTGTGGGTACAGCCTGTAAGAATTACTCCACCGCTGCATTGTGGGGACAGCAGAGCTATAGTGTCTACCATAACATGCAATTTGCTAGAATATAGTAGTAGATGTAACACAATCACATCATGACATCTGATATTATAAACATATGTTTAAAATAGAAGAGGGATGCTGTTTTTGTAGGATGTAGCATGTATTGTCCAATCCAGTGTCTACACACATATTCCCCACATAGATTGTTATTATTATACAGCGGTGTGTTTATATAAAGTTGATATGTTGGTGTTGATACCATATGTGGCCTAATAACTGCAGAGAATCACATTCTGACTGTGACAAAACAGAAGAATGGCAATGTTGCTGCAGTGGATATCTGCAAGCCACGCACAATGAAGATTAAGACTTTATCTCTCAAACCCTACAGATTGAACAGATTGTGATGCATTTGACCTAAAAAGGCCTTTGAGCTACACTCAAGACCACTCCCCGCACATGTAAACACATTCGGTACTTGCTAATTGCATCGAAGCTGACTCAGAGATTCCTACACTGATGATCTATGCAGTGGTTTTAGGGCAGGCAATGTTCATTGTGTTACATCACACTGGCGTATACTTCTAATACCATATGGTCATTGCCCAACACATGTTCATTTAGCACACATGCACTGCATTGACGTTAACATGATGTTTTTTTCATGTGAATGTCTTATTCACGACTTTGCATTCTTTACAGATGCACTCCAGACATGTATTAAGACATATAAAATTAATCTGCTTGGAATAATAATGTGTGTCTGATATGGTTTTTCCACAAAAAAGTATAAATTTCAAAATCCCTAAAATGATATCTACTTATTCTCTCTCATTAAAAATTCGATAATATATGAATATGCAAATATATTTCATTTGAGATGTTTTCCTGCTGGACACAAGATGTTTCCTATTGTACTGTTAAGTATATTCTCAGTGTATGTGCACTGGAGGCTTCAAGTTTCCACATCACACTTGTGTAAGTTGAATACTGGACCAAGATTGTCTCCAAACTAGTTGTGATGTCACAAATCATGTTCGTAGGCCCACCTCTTAAAATCTGATTTTCACTGAGCACAGAGAAACTTTCAGCTCTTTACATATATCATTCTGCACAGTGAAGTTCAAACATCCAACTGTAAGAACAAGAGAAGACTATTTTTGAGTGGATGGAGACTTTAAGTTAACTAGCAACAGTATCTTTAACAAGACTACAGATCTACAATCACGCTAGCGGCTCTGTGAGGCTTTACTTACAGGCACAGCAGTGTTTGGAGATAAATGCTAATATCGGCATGCTAACAAGTTGATGTTAAGCAGATACAATGTTTACCATGTACCCTTAGTTTAGTATGCAAGCATGCCAATACTTGCTGATTAGCACTAAACACCAAGTACAGCTAAGGCTGATGGGGATGTCATTAGTTTTGCAGGTAATAAACCAATACTTTGGTCATAAACCAAAGTATTGAACACACTAAAATGTTGACCTGATGGTGGCACTAGAGGAAAAGTCAGGGGATTACCACAATGATTACAATTTACCCTGAGGGGGGGATGAATATGTTTACCAAATTTTAATGGCAGTCCATTCAGTAGTTGTTGAGACATTTCACATGAAACAATTTGCCAACCTCATGGTGGTCACCAAAGTCAATAGAATTCATTGATCATCCTATTGGAATAATGAATATGTGTACCAAATTTAAAGGCAATGCATTCAATAGTTGTTGAGCTATTTCAGTCTGGATAACAGTGATGGACCAACCAATAGATAGACAAAAAAAACAAGAAAATGTAATTTCTCATCAGTCTTCATTACTTAACTCTACATCAACCACTGTAATTCTTAGATGGCAAACCCCCCTTATTGTATTAGGAGGCAAACCTTACTGCAAAACTCTGCTAACACCAGTAAACTCATCAAGGCTGGTCAATATTTATCATTCATTTACACTCTTTATATTTAATAGTAGTAGGCCTAATTGCACTTGTACAGAATAATAAATAAATGCAGAAAATACAATGTCAGAGCTAAAGTTAAAATGTATAACCACACACCACCTCCTCATTGCTTAATCACAGCAACAAAGGCTTATTATTATGAGTTGGGAGAAAGAAGAGGCTCCTACAGTCAAAATGTGACTTAATGAATTGATCAATGCACCACAGTAGAAAGAGTATAAGGTTCCTGTTAAAGGGTAGATTTTCACAATTCAACGAGACTTGCAAGCTTCCTATTGACTATCAAGAGTCTCAACTTTAGTGCCATATGGAAGTTATTTTTAATTTTCCACCTCTTCTTTTATATTTAGTTGAGTAATGTCATCATAGTGTGCATGTTTGTGACTAAATGTCTGTGTATGTGTGATGATGGGTATAGGAAAAAAAAGGGAACTTATCTCCAGTTTGGATTTCATGTTATACAGCATATTTTTAAATAGAAAATAAAGAATGTCCCTTTATTTTTATTTAGCTCCATGTTTTTTTTTTAAAATGATACAAGACCATAACCATAGAGCAAAATAGCCCTACCTATCAGAAATAAATGAATAAATGAATAAATAGATGTCAGGGTTTATTGTAAACAGTTGTTTGTGATAACATCCTATTGTGCTGTGCATATATGTGGGAAACGCCTTTTTTTTTTTTTTTTTTACTGTGCTTCAGTTGCTTGTAATAATGGCGACATCAAGTGGATGAAAAATGGAAACCTGTTAATCTATAAATACATATTTCCAATAAAACATCACGTATTGATCAGAAATCGCAGAAAACGGTCAACTATTGTTGTACAATTAACAAATTCATCGTGTATGCCTTCTATAATGCTGTTTAAATATGCAAACAGGCATTTATTGATAGTCTGTTCTGTTATATTATGCTCTTGTCTGACTTTATGGATTCTGTTAAGTTCTGTTCTACACTCCTGTCTTCTCATTGGCTCATGGAGATGGGAAGTACGATGACGTTGCCCAATGAGATTACAGGTTTATTCCATGGGCTTGGTTCCGGAGTGGCCTGTTATTTTTCCAAGTAGCAGGTGAAATATCGGTAAGTATTTCTGATTCTGATAATAACAGCCGTCTGACTCATAGTTAGTAAAGCCTACAATGTAAGTAAAGTAGGGCTTGACGGTAGCTCATCGCTTTAAATAACTCGCCGTAACCTCTGAATGGAAAAGTAGGCAGATCAAACCACGGCGAGCGCTCTCATTACTAGCTGAGGAAACATTCATAGGCAGTAAACATCCTATATTTAACAGAGCCGAATCACAAACAGAAATCGGTTCTGGGGTGGCCTACATATAGATTTGGGCGGTGTGCAGCTTGTGGGGGCTTTAAGCTTCTTGTTTATGTGTAAACAAAGGGGAGTAAGAGGATTTCTCATGGTCGTGTCTTACCGACTGAAGCCCGTCAGTTCCAGGAATAACCGAGATTGTCTGTGTTGCCCACCATGTATGTCTGCAGCAGCTCCCCCAGGCTGTGATACTCTGATACTCACATTAATAAAGGCACGGCTAATCCAGTAGAGAGAGCAGGAGTGTTCCAGGCTGTTCTATGAACTGGACAATACAGTTTAAACTAATGTAGACACATATGGTATTGTCTGCTGTCCACCTGCCGCGATTTATCCCCATTTGTTTATGAGCGTCACCTCAGCAAGCAGAAGATGGCGCTAGATCTCAGTTTCTGAACATTTCACTCATCAACAGGTCTCCATCCAGTGTTACAAGATGAATATGTATGCTGTGCCCAGCCCGGGAATACCAGGCTGTCCACCGGGATTAGAATACCTCACTCAGGTAAATATTGAAAGTTTAAAAAAAAAGAAACATTTCACCCCTTTTCAGTGGTGGAAGAAGTATTTAGATCCTTTACTTAAGTGAAAGTACCAACACAGCAATGTAAAGATACTCTATTACTTTTTATTATTAAGTAAAAGTCCTGTATGAAAAACCCTACTTAAGTAAAAGTACATAAGTATTATTAGCAGTAAACGTAGTGATTTGGTTCCTCTGACTGATATATTATTATATATGACATCATCAGATTATTAATACTGAAGCATCAGTGTGTAAGCAGCATGTTACTGTTGTAGCTTTTGTTGTAGCTGTATACTTCATATACAGTTAGCTAGTTTAGTCCAGTGGTTGCCAAACTAGGAGTCAGGCCCCTCCAAAGGGTCACCAGATAAATCTGAGGAGTCATGAGATGATTAATAGGAGAGGAAAGAAGCAAAAAAGTTCTGATACGCAAATTTGTTTTCAGTTTTTGGACTTTTTCTCTGATCTTTGAAATGAAACCATGTGAGAAGTTTATAGGGGAAATCACTATTTGGTGGAACTGTTAACAATCATTAGACATCTGAAATGTGACCCTGACTATGCACTGCTTTTTGTAAGATTTCAAAAGCCAAAAAGGTTGGAAACCACTGGTTTCATCTTTAACAATGTGTTGTAATTTAAAAGCTTGTTATATTATCCATTGTGTCAAATCTTCATCTGAAAAGTAACTAAAGCTGTCAGATACATGTAGTGTAGTAGAAAGTAAAATATTTCCCTCTGAAATGTAGTGGAGAGGAAGTATGAAGTAGCATCAAATGGAAATACTCTAGTAAAGTATAAGTACATTAAAATGGTACTTAAGTACAATACCTGAGTAAATGTACTTAGTTACCTTCCACCACTGCACGTATTTTATGTAAGCAATACATGTGAGTGTCACTTTGTCTTGTGGCCTACAGCCCACATAAGGTCTTGTGCTAGCATATGTTAATGAAGGGACACAATTCCCTAAATATTTAGTATCAGTTTGCTTAGGATACCAATTTCACCAAGTATAAAATGAAAAAGTGGCTTTATTATCAAAATACGGCCATGGATATTGATGAAGTCAGTATGTAATGCTGATAGATACTTTTAACATAAAGTTTTTTTTTTATTTAACAATATTTCTTAAAATTAGCTAGTTTGAAAACATATTTTACACCCTACATGTGAAAATGAACAGATATCACAGTGCACTGATGCTACAATGATGTGACATTTTGACAAAAGCACAAGTGTAAAAATTCCATTTAGCTGTTTCAGTTTCAGGGTCCTGGTATTGTGCATGATATCTCACTGTCAGGGTTTAGTGGGACACTTGAATATAACAGAGCCATTGTTAATGTTATCAGCTACACTTGTGCTTCTCCTGCTATGACAAGTCAAAATGTCTGCTGTGAAAAGGGTCTATTGGCAAAGAAGCTGCTGATTAGTTGATACTGCTGTTGTCAATCTACCAGCCTTCACTTCTGCAGACTGAGATCCAAGAAACTGTACTGCGCACACAAATTTCTCTGTTGGTCCATGTACAGCATAAACACCAGTGGTGCTGTGTTACTACAGTGCTGTGCAAAAGTTTTGGGCATGAAAAGTTAATTGAGGATGCAGTTTTATTTATCAATTAACTTAATGCAAAGTTCAGTAAACAGAAGAAATCTATATCAAATCAGTATTTCATGTGAGCACGCTTTGCCTTTAAAATAGTGTCAATTCTCCTCAGTACAGTTCTCAGAACAGTTTTTCAAAGCACTTGGCAGGCAGGTTGTTCCAAGCATGGAGAAGTTGAAGGAGAAGTTGTGGATTTAGGCTGCTTCAGTTGCTTCTGTCTTTTCATGTAATCCCAGACTAACTCCATAAGGTTGAGATCAGGGCTTTGTGGGAGCCAAACCATCTGCTGCAGGACTCCTTGTTCTCCTTGTTGCTGAAGATAGTACTTTATGACTCTGGCTGTATGTTTGGGGTTGTGGTCATGCTGCAGAATAAATTTGGGAATGGTCAGACCCCTCCCTGATGGTGATGCATTATGGATAAGAATCTAAACATCTCAAGTGCCTAAAACCTTTCCACAGTACTGTATGTCCACCAAAATAGAATATATAGGTCCGCTGAAAAAGAAGTGCCTCTACTGCATGTGTATAACTACTCTATTTTAAGCTAGCTCAGCAGCCCACACTAGAATGCGGTTTTAGTGGCCAGCTACACAATGGGAGTATGTTGATGCCAACAGTTTTTCAAAACACCTACTCTCACTCACTGAACTGCAGAATTTGTGGAGAAAAGGAAAGCAAAATTAAAAATTCCCTATCTGGGTTTGTTTTCTAGGTGGATCAGCTACTCATCAAACAGAAAGTTGAGCTTGTTGAAGGTACAGTACAGTATGTAAACATGCCAACAATTTTGCTGCTAGCTCTGTTCAGTGCAGGTTTAGTAATAACAGCTTGTCACGTATTGTTCATCCAAACAGCTCTTGTGGGTTTCGAGAGCAACAACAAGTATGAAGTACGTAACGTCATGGGTCAGAATGTGTTCTACGCTGTAGAGGAGAATGACTGTCTGAGTCGACAGTGTTGTGGCCCCATGCGCTCCTTCACCATCCACGTCCTCGACAATTTTGGACAGGAAGTCATCACCGTCACCAGGCCACTTAAGTGCATGTCCTGCTTCTTCCCTTGTTGTCTACAAGAGGTGAGTGAACCTCTCTGAGAGACTTTGTGTCTATGAAATAACAGTCTTCAAGGTTGTTTTTTTCCACCACAACATAGTGTTTACACTTCACATCCTCTAGTTCTACGTGTCCCTCTAAAACATTTTCTTCTGAGGATATGACTACAAATCACACTCTGTTCTCCTACAATCTCTCACTCAGCTGGAGGTGCAGGCTCCCCCAGGTAACACAGTAGGGTACATTATACAACAGTGGCACCCGTTCTCCCCTAAATTCATCGTTGCGAACGAACACAACGAGCCTGTACTGAAGATCCATGGGCCCTTCTGTGGATGGAGCTGCCTTCCAGATGTTGACTTTGAGGTGGGTTTATGATCTAAACACAGAAATCCCTTAAATTTGTGAAAACATTATCCATTCTTACCCTCCGGACATTTTTTTGTAAGGGATCCACCTCGTGCTCTGAAGCAGGGAATATGTTTCCAATCAGAGCGGGCCAAGGCCTGGATGAAACCATGGCACAGGGCATGCTCTTGTGTGGTATAGTGTGGCTATTGTTCCATGGCTCAGCTGGTTTTATTAGATTGAGCTGTGAAAGGGATTTGGGTCAGTGATACAGACCTTTTACCAGACCCAGAGGAGGGGTAACTGAAGCATGATATTACCATCCCGGTCCCTCCCTTGCTGGCTTTGAAGTAATTACTGGGGATACAAAACTGAAGTTAGTGTGGCAGTGGGCAAAAAGCTGGAATTGGATGAGATGAATTCTTCCATGGTCTCCCTCCAATAAAACTAAACAAGTCTACGGATTGATCTGTATCCTAATGCAACACATGTCAGCAATTTTTCTCGTTGGTGACTGTTTTTCCAGATTTTGACAATGGATGAAGTCAGTAAGATTGGGAAAATCAGTAAACAGTGGACGGGACTTCTTCGGGAAGCATTCACAGATTCAGACAACTTCGGCATCCAGTTTCCCATGGATCTGGACGTGAGAATGAAGGCTGTTATGATCGGCGCATGTTTTCTCATTGTAAGTGAAACATTTTATGTGTCTTTAATTGTTGAAAGTAAAAGTAACATGTTTACTTGTAAAGTTACTTTCCTGTACATTCTGCCACCAGAATGTGGCTATTACAGATGCAGTAGCCTTATATGACCTCCTTGCTGGGAGTCGTAAAAACCATGTACCTACCACTTAATGTACCACTTAGCCAACATTTTGTGGGAAATGTGACCTGAAACCACCCCAATCATGACAAATGCAAAACAGCTTGTCAGAGCTGTAGTAGTACCAGTCACATTTGCTAAAATGCTAAAATGTCAGCGCAGTTTTCACAGTCAATTTGGCAGTGAAACACCTTGGCTGACATTTTTTTAGTGCAATTAGGCATTAGATCAATGTCAATTTAATGTTTTTGCTTTTCTATTAATTCTTTTTTTTTTCACAGGATTTCATGTTCTTTGAGACCACTAACTAGGAGCCAAACAGGATTTCCATGTAAGCATATAACATTCCTGGAAGAACAAGGCCACAAAGCCATGATGATCAGTCCCAAATGCCCTACTACGAGAACAACCTTCAAATGGATAGTTTAAAGAAAGTACCAAAATGTACCTAAATGTTATAATTTTGCATGAACAATGAAATAGAAGGTTTGTTTTAAATCTTAGCTGCTCAGGTTGGTTGTTAGAACACGTCACTGAATACTGGTCAAGGCTGTGAGAACACAGTGTAGTGTTTTTAGGGAACTTTTTCATTTGTGTTTACATTTCAGTGCTGGAGCCCATCCGGGCCCAGAAGCCTCAGTTACTACTAAAAAGAACTTGAATAGAGGGATGACTTCGATGTGCAAGTAAATGAAAAGGGAACACAATTACAGGCAAGTGCTGAAAGAGGGGTGTCACGATGATTTGAAAGCAAGTGTTAACCAAAAAATAGCACTTGTTTAATTTGGTGATATTGATAATGAAGATGTTAATTTAAGTAGAACACTATGCTTGCAGCTATATTGTGTGATAACTGAAGGACTCATGTAATGTAGTAGTTTATAGTTCAGATATTCAAAGCCCCTATTTATTGATTTATATTTCAGTCTGTTTAACAATTTGTCAACGTAGAGCAATGTGTGTGTGGGCACTGCTTTGTGCGTGTGTTTGTTTGCTATGAGTGTACTTGTGTTGGTTTTAAATGAAACATAAATATCATAGGATACAAAGTAATATTTTCTATGCCATAATAATTATGCATTTTCATCTCTGTAGAGAGGTTTTTTATTTGGGAGTGGATAAGGTTAAAGCTTGATCTACTGTCCCAGTCTTGTCCACAAGAGGGGGCTAGCTTTTCATTTAAGAATAACCCAACACAGCCCAAATGAACAAGCTCAATACCTGTTTATGCCATAGGTTTTTATTGAGATATAAGTGTCTGATGACGTTGTATATTTTTGGACAAACTCAGGTTGAAATGCATGCTATTGTAATATAGTGTTAGCTACTGCTGGCCCCAGGAATTACACACCTGCAACTGATACTATGAATATGCTGATAGATCAATTTTTTGGAGGTTTTGTACATTAGAACATGTTTTCTTCTAAATATCCATATTTTGCATACATGTCCTGGTATATCAACTTGAATTTTGATCTTTTTCACTGTTACATTACACATGGTGTTACGGCTGTACATGTTGAAAATACGCAAGTTAGATGAAACATTAATTCCCTATCCTGCAGTGCACCAAGCTTCAATGTAAAATTCAATATGATTTAATGAGTATGGCCATCAGTCTGATCATGGATGGTATACTCTAAATTAAAAAAATATTGTAGCAAAGACATAATGTGCTACATCAACATTAGGGTCATTAGGAGGTTTTTTTGTAACACCATGACAAAAAGTGTTTTTCTTCCCATGTATGCAGTATGTGGTTAAGGTACAGAAAATGGGAAAATGAGAAAACAAAAAACGTCCATCTTAAGTCTTTTTTCAACAGATATTCAGTCTTAAAAATGTTTATTTTTATATAAATAAAAAAATGTTATAAATGGCCAGTTGGAAGAACAATTTTTTTCAGTGAAATCTTTAATTTTCTTGTTTTACTCTTGTTTGTAGAATTAGCCTACCATAAGTGGATTTGTCTTAACTTGATTTTAAGACTAAAGATATGAACAAGGACTTAAGATGGATGCTTTTTTGGCAGTATATTCTGTTTTCATGGCTTAAATCGTTGAGAAAGTACTCAATTTAAATAAATCTGACATTCTTTCAATTAAGATTAGGCGGATCTTTTGGCATGTGGTATTGGTAGAATGTGTTAATAGTATAAGATGCTGGTGCTACATCCTATAAAGGCTCTTTGATTGTGTTTAAAAGCCAAAAAGTTACATCAGAATGTGGAACAAAGGGAATCTAGCCATTCCCAGACAGTCCTATATTTAAAAAAAACTGTTAAAATACTTATTCTTCTACTTTTGCACTAATACTGTGAATTAATAAATCATTTAATCATCCAATGAATGCAAACTAACTCTGTGAGCTGAGCTTCAATTGTGCAAATAGTCCATGGAAACACTTCAATAAAAAAAATAATATTGTGCTGCGTGCAGTTCTTCTGACTTTTGTTTTATCTAATCTCTAAATCCATCTAGCATTAAAACCATTAACATTAGTATGATTTAAACACAGCAGTTCCCGGTGTTTGAATCATTTATGCAATTTTCTTCAGAAATCTGAGTGTTATTTTCTTTGGTGCAAAAAATCTGGCTTGCAGAGTAGTTGATTGGACTGATTACATCATGCACAGATGTCCTTGTGAAGGGAAACATAAAAAAGGAAATGAGAACGTTTTTCTCCTTTTTTCAAGTAAGCCATTAACCTGAAGCTGTTAACCTTGGAGGTAACCTAAAAAAATCTCATTTAAAACTGCCTTTTTAAGCCTTTTTTAATCACACATCAATGAAAAGAGCGACTTTGGAGCCGAGTAAAGAGCAAGACCGGAGCAGAGGGTTGTGCTTACATCCTTGCTGTCTCTGGTGCAGTTAGGTAACTGCTTATACAGTTTTCTTTACACAACTTATAAGGTTTATGAAACAATAGTACACACACATACATGTCTTCATTATGATGTTTGATTGATGGAAGATGATACTCACCATTTTGGAATTATCATCTAACATTTAAAAACATCTGAGTAAATATATGCGGCCACTTTGATGTACTGTGCTATCTCAGACGTCTTTGAAGTACTGTGATTCAAATTTGATTTTAGCCATCTGTGTAATAGTGATACTTTTTAAACATTGCTTAACATGATTTTCTGAGTTCATGGAATATATGTTGCAACACTGCTCTGAGGGCTATACTTAATTAGGCTGTGGTTGGGAAACAACGTGAACTGTGGAGGCGTGTACATTGAGGGCCAGAGAGGACGTTTGTAGGGATGATATTTCATTCAATTTTCATGTCATCATGAGATTTTTTTATTTCTCGGTTGGTCTTTAAGTTGGTTGGTCAATCTACCACTTTGGTACAGACTGAAATATGGATTACCACATAATCATGGTGCACAGAAGATGAATCCTAATGACTTTGATGATCAACCTGACTTTACTTAAGCACCAGCAGCAGGTGAAAATGTGCATTTATTCAGTATCTACCTACAATCTAATCTATCTACCCAATGGATTTGCACAAAATTATGTACAGATATTCATGGTTCCCAGATGATGTATCCTCATGAGTTTGGTGACCCCAACTTTTTCTCTGGTGCTCCTGTGGGGTTTACATTTGTGGTTGAAATGTTTTGACAACCACTGGATGGATTGCCACGTTCATGCCCCCCTCAGGAAAACTTATAAAAACTTTGGTGATTTCATTCACTTCCCATTTGGTGCCATCATCAGGTCAAAATTTCAATTTGTCCAGTATTTTATGACTAAACTAATTAGTTGTGAAAGATTTGTGATGGAGAGCTGGTTAACCCAAAGTGAAGAACTTGTCAGGAAACCAGGATGTCTTACGCAGGAACATTTCCTGAAGCTCGATCAAGAACAGAGTTACAATACAAGTGAAAACACTGTGCAATGCCACTGAATTCTGTGGTCAACTTCCACAGACAAGAGTATTTTAAACCCTTCACCAAATCTTTTCCCTTACTACCTCCAAATAAGGTTATTCTTCACACATCTGTGCCTCTATTGGTTACTGAACTATAAACAAGAAACTATGTTGTTAAAAGTTAACTGAAGTCACATAGTCAGTACACAGGTCACTTGCTATTAATTCTAAGAGGACACCAGTCTGACCATTTGCACAAAGCACAGCATATCTCCACCTGACCTTGGTTACTATAGGATACAGCCAGCCTTATCAAGACAGCTGCTTACCCCAGCCAACCTCAGAAAGACCGAGAGATGAACCACTCTGAAATAGACAGGTCATGACCTACTGCTCCCAGGATAGAAAATGACCAGAGAATGACCCAGTGAACACAAACATTTCCCCCACAGCCTCAGCTGCGCCTACTTTATGTTTAGTGCTAATTAGAAATGGTTAGCATGCTCACATTATAAACTGAGATGATGAACATGGTAAACATTATACTTGCTTTAAATCAGTATGCTAGCATTGTCACTGTGAGCATGTTAGCATGCTGACATTAGCATTTAACTAAGTACAGCCTCACTGAGCCGCTTACATGGCTGTGGACTAAACCAACTGTTTCTCATTTTGTGATAAATGTAAGTTTTGCCCTCAAGATAACAATATCCTCATGAGAATAGAGGAGTTGCTCTCTGTGACACCAAATGCATAAAAAAAAAGGAGTTTAAATTTAGATACAAAAAAATGTAATGTGTCAGCATTGTGCCACATTGCCAGAGGTATGTACTCTTGAGTGGTTTCAGAAAGTGTTTAGAAATGTTTAATCTGCAACTGGGTTCAGGTCTACAAGCATCAAAATAAACTTAAAATAATGATAGAAAATGATGCCTGGTTTCATACAAATAACTGCAGAAGTTCATGAGAAAATAGCAAAAATAATAAGAAATGGTCAATCTTTCAATGTTACAAATTAAAAACAGGCCAAGAAAGCAAATTTTTGGTTTTGTGCTGCCTTACTATTCACTATCTGTAACATGTAAAACGACCTTATAGCTACATTTCCCCTTGTTTCCTCTGTATCTTGACCATCATTTATCTGGTTTCTGTAGTCTGACATTTTAATCAAGTTCACCGTGAACTCGTCCAACTAAGAGTCAGTACAGAAACAGCTGTGGTCAGCAAAGATTAATGTTTGACTCTTCAGTGTTTTCTCCAAATTTTTTTTGAATAGACTGTGGAGACTTCCTTAAAAAAATCACCCTCTCTTGGCATACTCTGTAAGAGAACATTTGTACAACATCCCAGTGTGCTTATAATTAAAAACAAAAGAAAATTTAAAACAAAGTCCCTGAACTGTGTAACAATTTTGTGTTACACACCTTTAAAAATTAAAAAAAGTTGAAAAAGTTGTAAAAAGTTGGTTACACAAGTGAGTTTGAAGTCTAGGGGTGAGATGACACATACAAACAACAACTTTAACATGTCTTGCCCTGTGACTGAAGCAGACACATCAGTTTGGGTGATTAGCCAGCCATGAATTGTAGTGTGTTTACACCACTGACACTTCACTTTCGAGAGCTGTGGGCTTAGCCTCTTATGTTTCACTGATCGGCTCGGTTAAGTATTGCACACATTTTGGATATTGTTGAAAGACCTTTAAATGACCTTAAAAATGACATTTTAACAACTGATTGGGAGTGTTTCCCGTAAGTATCCTGTTTGGGTTACGATAACAAATCAGTGAAACCAAAGTCTGGAAAGTATGTTTAAACTCTCTCTTCTCACCAAAAATGGAACATAAAATAGACTCCTCCGATTAGTTTTGGACCCTGACGTGCACTGAGAATAAAATGAAGTGCCGTTTGTTCACCGCTGGGGTGGCTCCCTGCAGATAGCATACAGTAACTGGAATTTGTGGTATCTGTGTTTTAAATCCACGGTGATAAACAAATGGCTGAAGTAACATCTGTTCAAACGAAGCCTAGGAAAACATCACATAAACACAAGACAAAGGGAAAGACAGCAGATGTAAAATATAAAATGGGGGATGGTTATTTACTCTCACTCTGGCAATCCTGAGAATGAAACAGAATATTTTAAGAAAACAACGCTATCTCCTAAAAGTGATGTTAATCCACAACTGATTTGCATTAGCAAATACATTTTGTAGGAAATGCAATGCTGCCTGGATTATGTTTTTATCAAGATAATTAAGACATTATATAGAAAATATCCGCAAACTGTTCACTTTTTCCCTACCTTCTTCTGGCAACTGAAGCATATATTTTTTAATGGTTTTATGGTCGGGTTTAGGAAACTCCAGGCACTTGGTTGACTTTTTGCAATATTTAACCAAGATTGGAAAAATATCCAACCTTTTCCAAGTGTTTCAGAAGTGTATTCCTAACAACATGTGGAACACAGGACCTGGATCGCAGTTTACCGTGTTGAAGTTCCGAGCTTGGTACATCTAACCACCCACCTAGTCCGCCTCCCTATGGGCAATATGATGATGTCACCCTTCCTGTATTGGAAAAATCAACACAGAATGGAATCCAGGCAATGATTTAGTTTCCTCCAAACTCTTTTTGGCAAAGCAAATAAGTGGTATATAAACTTATCTTTAAGGAGACAGGGAGGCACTGGAAGGACAGGAGTAATACAGAGCTGAATCCTCTTCTCCTCAACCTACTGCTGGTACGTTTTTGCAGCTTTGTGGTTTTAACAAGGCCGCCTAATGATGACAGTCAAATGAAAGGCCAGCAAAAAAGATCATCATGTATAATTTTCAAGGAGCACTGCCCAAAAACCCCAATCTATCTCCAGTCTAGAAATTCTAATTTATAGCGCAGGTTCGGAAATTGCAAACATCTTCAGTTTTGCATTCATTCATCATAAAATATTTTGCTGCTCTCAAGTCTTAACAGTAAACTCAGACTTGCTGTCTGAAGCAATAGATGAAAGACGGCCCAAGTGAATTAATTAATGTCTATCCTCTTTCCCCTTTTGTGGCCAGACTCTGGGGTGACATTAAAAGTGGACTTGCTCCATATATTGAGATGCATTTTCCACCTTCACACAACTACAAAGGAAATGTAATCTCCCAAACAACAACTATTTTCAGATATTTACAAATTGGAGATTACATACGAACATATTTAATAGGATTTGAAATTGAAAGACAATCGACAATAGACAGTTGTCTTAAAACCACACCAATTCGAGATAATTTCATCACTTACCTATATGACACCCTACAATCAATAACCTCTCCATCTTCTGAAAGTATTAAGGCCAGCTGGGAAAAAAAAATTGGTATGCAAATACCAGATAACATATGGGAAGAAAGTCTCCATCACCTACACAAAATGCTCAAATAACAGACAGCCAGACACTGTCTTATACAATGTAAAATATTACATAGACTTCTTTACTCCAAGGCAAAAATACACAGCATATATCCAAACATATCACCATGTGTGATAAATGTAATTCGTCAGAGGCAACTCTTTCTCATAGTGTTGTATTATGCCCCAAAGTTACATCTTTTTGGACTGATATCTTCAACAACATCCCAGAAATTATCAATACTTCCTTAGATCCAGAACCTTTATTGATTATTCTTGGTATATCTGAAGCAGATGACAAACCACAGTCCAACAATTCCTTTCTTACTGCCTCATCACAGCAAAAAAAAACAACTACGTATATCATGGAAAGAAACAATGGTTTCTACCTCCAAAATATGGTTACATGATCTAACCAGTACACTACATTTGGAAAGGATAAAATATGTCTTAAAGGGCAGACGCCTACAATTGAATACGATTTGGCAACCTCTAAGCTGTAACCTATACTTATACACTGTTTCATATTTTATTTAATGAGAAAACAAGTAAGAGAAGGGCAGAGGACAGGGAAACAAGAGAGGTTTGGGAAGATAAGGAAGACTACGGGGAAAGATAAAGGTAGGGAATTAATGTTCCTAGACTGCCTTATTTGAATTATGTTCTTACTCTTAGATTTATTTTAAAATGTCTCCTTTCTCTTTTTAATTTGTTTTTTATGTCATTCCAAATCTCAAAATACAAGCTTATATCTTTTTTATCATCTGTTTTATATCTGTGAAAACACGTAAATATAATTTTATAATTCTTTCATTTAAATGGAAATGAGCTTTGACACAACAATATACTGCTGGCTCAATAAAAAATATTTGAGAATAACAGTGTATTTGCTGTGCTTGTTAAAGTTATTTGGTCTTAAATGCAGTTTTGATGAAACCCCTTAACTTGCCCCCCTCCCAGCAGCCCCTAGACCACATCCTGAGCCAATGGATACCCTGTGGCCTCATAAGTGGGACCAACGTAGACAGAACTGGGCCAGGGATGACGTGGAGATGATTTCTCAGGGAAGACGCTCTGAGTGAGGGAATGGAGTGCTGCCCTTTCCATTGATCTGGACTAGTAATTAAACTTTCTGTGGAGTGATCAAAGCATTTGAAATAAAAATAAAAACCATTCTCTTACAATCATGGTGCAATTGTGGGTTCTCAAGCAAGGTTTAGGGGACTAAGTGTCTAGGATATGTGACTCAGCAGTGCAATTAGAAAACCATTAGGTTGTACCACCAACAGAGGGTTACATCAAAAATAGAGAAGAAAGTAGAAAGAAATCCAAGGTGTGTCCTAACCACTGACAGTAACGTGACTTTGGCTTAGACATTGCCTAAAGCAAGTCATCAGTGAAAAGATAGAGAAACAATTGCAGCTTTACTTTCCCTTGTGTCCCTTTTCTTATTGAGCTTTCTTATTCCTCAAAGGGATTTTTAGCTTTAAGTTCAATACTGGGCATCTTCTTAACAGCATCCCCAGTGAATCATCTGTTTCTTCTTCCAGCTTAATTAAATTTAAACAGTGCCTATAAACTCTTTGTCTCCACTGCAGTTAAAAAAAATAGGGGATGATCTGCTGTCGTAAGGAAGCTGTAACACTGTTTAGTCTTTTACTAATGCAAGGACAGTAGAGGCTGGAGGCTTGTGTGTTTTATTTGGCATTGAAATAAGCCAAAACTAAAAAGCAGGCTCAAGAACACGCCACCTGTGCTGCAGTAAGGTTCATAACAGTCTGTGCTCTATTTTCAGGTTGATAAAGAGCTGTATTTAGCTGTGCGTCCATGTGTACTGCAGTCCAAAGTCTTTAAGCATCCTCTGATACTCAAGCACATATAGAGTGGGGATAATTGCGTGCAGGTGTGCCTTGTTGTTCTGGTGAGCTCCTGGATTTCCACTCCATCCTCACCCTACTTACCACAGCAGTCTCCTAGCTTCTGTATTCCGTATCTGCCAATTTTTGTGTAATTAAATGTAATTTTCTCACCCACACCACGTGTGTACCAAGTTTAAACTTGCCATGAGCACTACTGCCACCACCGTGTTCACATAAAACGTGTCACACTTCTGCAAGTAGTGCCTTAGGAAGGTAAAAGACATGTGGATGGCCTCATGAAAGCTCTACAGTATCTCACAACTTCAAGTATAGACTCTTTTGGGATATTAAATCATTCATATAACTTCTGGAAATTTTGCCAAGGGGTAATGAAATCCAGAGGACGTTTCACTGGCTTTTCCAAATGTTTGGTGGGTGTTCAGACTTGAGCCAGTGATTTGAAGCAAGAAAGCGTATTCCCTATCACATGCTGCCAAGATACAGCATGAAGTTCTATACCACAAGCCCTTATATTTTCCAGCTGCAGAGAGTTCCCTCACTAAACCATAGGGTAAAGATCCCTCTTAAATATTTGTCACTGAGCCATTTAATTGCATATTTTTAAGGCTAATTTTGATTGCAACTAACAGGACTGATACCTCTGCTAATCTGCTAAGCCATGTTTATTTTAACTAGGTTCATGTTTTTCCTATTCACACAGTAGGTAGGATTATGTTTTTAATGTGTTTCTATCGGAGAAACAGCAGACGGCAAGATTCAAAGCGGTAATTTTGTCATGACTCACTAATTTCCATGAATATGTCTGCCCAGTGCTCACTATAGTGTCAGCTTCATGCCGAATTACGGTAAAAGGGATAGCTAAAGTCCAAGTCAAGTACTCTATGTATGTTGGGTTTTCTGGCAAGGCTCTACATTTTCTAGGTTTATCAGGGCCCTACTGGAAAGAAGTAATTTAACTCATAAAAAAAAAAAAGTTTGGCTCCTACACTCTCTGCATTCAGAGACGGAGCCTAGTGATGTCAGTAAGTAAAACAATCTGCACACTGGCAGTCATCGCAACTGCCATACAAACTGTTTGCCAGACAGGAATGGTTGGTGCCGGGGGGGGGGCAAGTCTACTACTCCTAATAAGGAATAAGAGACACAAGTGAGACAGAGCATTGGCTTCAAGGTCAGCTGAGTCACCGGGAGACACAGACACAATCCGATCGTGGATTAAAACAGGATATAATGGCTGACTTTCTGCTTTCCTCTTCAGTTTTCCCTTGTGCGTGCACACTGTTGCTGGGAAGTATGAGCAGCTCGAACATCTGCAGCATCAGTTGACTTTCATATACTGTCATTGCCTATATGAGGTCAGAGGGGTTAGCCTATGTGCTGTATAGAGTAATGACGGACAGTAGAGCTGAAGTGATTGGTTGATAGAGAAAAAAATAATCAGGAACAGTTTTGATCATTGATTTATTGATCATTTAAGTTTATTTAAAGCAACAACACATAAAATTCTCTGGTTCCAGCTTCTCATGTGAGTTGTTTTTACTGGTAGTTTTTTTTACTGGTAGTCTTTTATAATGCTAAACTTTCACAGGGAAATGTTACACTGCTACATGTATCTGAAATATATGGTTATTTTGTAGATTAAATTTTTTAAACACAAAATATGATCATCTTAAAAAAAAAACATGATGCATTTTTTTTTTAGACCTGATGGAGTTTTTTTGATCCTTGAGCCTCACTGTAACTGAGTATTTTACATTGTAGATGTCTACTTCAACTTAAGTAAAGGATCTGAATATTTCTTTCACTGTTAGGGGCATTTTCAATGCTGTTAAAAACAGGGACAAGTTGCTTGTGTTGGATAGTCAATGTAGTTTGAAAAAAGAGAGAATGATGAATAAAAAAAATCTCTATAATTTCAGTATTGAATAAAGGCTCATATTGTATGAGTTTGCAGTGTTATTCCATGGTTTGCGCTAATGAGCCTGAATGAAAAGTCTCTTATGAGCAGGGTGTAGAAGGGGAGCAGTGTTGCTCAGACAGGCGCTGGGTGCGCAGGGGGAGGGGACCGGGGAGGGATATTTAACAGCCGGGGGGGGGGGGGCAAGGGAGATGGAGGGGGGGTACATTCAAATACTGCTGTGCTCAGTCACATTTTCGCGCAGGACGAACCTGTGTCAGGGGTGAATACCGTTATCTTTCCTCCTCTTCCACCGCCTCTGTTTATGATCTGTTTCTTCACCGGGAACCCAAGAAGCTGCAGTTACAATTAAGGAACCACGCCTGTTGCGCTCTAATTTCCCTGAATTGCAGTATTTATATACCCTGGAGCAACAAGCGCTGTCTCAACAACTGCTCGTCCAGAAAACTTGATGTTCATTGGATGATTTTTTTTTTTTTTTATTTCTTTATGAAAGTTTATTATCGCGAGAGCGCAGAGTAAAAGACCCTCCAGGGCTGATTCTGACCACTGCTGTCGGACTGTGAGGTTACAGTCCAGCCAGTCCCCCCGCACTCTGTCCGGGAACACGCACTACAACAGCAATGGAGTACCTCAAGTTTTGTTTTGTGTTTTCATGCTGGGTGAAGTTTGCATATTCTGTCTACGCTACTGACACACCTCAAGCCCCCGCGCCTATTCCTAAAGGTAAGTAACGATAAAAACTACCCCCACCCCCCCTCCCCCTATTGTTCTCCGTGAGTCGCCCCGAACTCAAAAAGAGCCCCATGTACTTTCTTTTACCGCATATTTGATTGTTTTTCTTTTATTGATCAAACTATTTAGTCTCATATTTTCTGTATTTTAAGAACTGTCACGCTAGTTGTGCAGCTGGTCTGGTATGTATGATGTAAGATTTAATTTACCGGCTGCATGATGTTATCAGGAGGTGCAGGTTGCATGCCTGTGGCTGCGTGTATGCCAATCCGAATAGCCAATGTGTATTGCAGCATACAGTAGCCTATGTTGAAGCGTAAAATTACTTAATTGTGCTCGACACAAAAGAACCGTCTGCGGTTTCTCACAACCCTGTGTTTGTCTCATGTTGTTTGGCTGCGCGCTGTTCGGGTTGTCTATTTACAGATGTCATGCTGTAAAGTGTCAGCGCAAGAAATAACTAACCAATTGGAGACGAGTGTTTGATGGTTTCACTTGTTTACCCTTTTTTGGGACTCGGCATTACTTGAACTGAATCCATATCTGTATCAAATTATCTCAAAAAAAGAACGCACAAAACAATCATGGCTATTTTCCATGTTTTGCCATACATCTGAATGCACAAGAAAACCATTAGTATTTGAATTGAATAGCAAACAAGCAATTATGTAAAACAGAGAAGCAGTTGTAAAACTGTTATAATTGAAGGCTCAGAGCCAAATACAACCTGCTCCTACAGTTGAGTGTTCAACTATTGGAGCAAGCTATACTATGCATGTACTGTATGGGCATAAGTACCCTCATCTTTATTGACTTGTTTGAAAATCCTTTCCCTGTTGACACGTTGCTGTTGCTAAATTGCTCTTAATTGCCCTAAAATCATTTCAGTAAAACACAGCTCTTGTCACAGTCAAAGGGCACCCTGTAAAAACCTGCAGACAACAACATAAGTGGATACATATGGTTTTGAGTGTGCCTGTGTTGGTGTCTTAAATACTGTGGGCTCATGTTTAAGTTAAGTCTGGAAATCTGGTACTTGTCTAATGATGCATTTTAACGGGGGGGAGGTAGTATGCTATCAGTGCACAACAGCTGCCCTCAGTCTCCACAGGCTCATTTTGTCCTTTAGATTGGACTAAATGGGTGTCTTCCGCACAGTAGCCATATTAAAATTTACAAGAGTGAAAATGTCTGCTTGAAAGCCCCTATTAGTAAACCTTGGAAGGATCATATAAGGAAAAAGCGCTGTGGTGGACAATTGTGGCAAACTTAATGCAATAAACATTTCATTTAATGGCCTTAACATGTGATTATATTAAAGTATTTTAATTGGGTTGTGTTTAATTTTATTTATTCTACCCAGGTTCCATATTTACAGAGACAGTTTTAAGTATATTATACGCTCCTTGCACTGTGCCACCTTGCTACGATGGTTGACTGAAAGGCAGAAACACTTCCTTTTTGTTCAGTGGAGGCATTTCAAGATAAATAGATTTGATTTCTGTAAATAGATTTGCATTGCCAAAGGAACATCATGCACAGATGTTTCGGAAAACACCTTACTAGGATATTTTGATTCACTAGCCAAAACCAAATAGTCTCAAAGAATTTTATGATCACCGTGAATCAAATAGTATTGTCTAGGGTTATAAACTCCACCATTTATCTGTCACTTTGGAGACTGTGAGTGTCATAACTTCAGAACCACTAGTGCACCACACCTATTATACAATGTGTTAACTATGTGGAATATGAACTTCATGAGTCATTTTTTCCCCCTGAGTTTGCAGTCAAACAGTTTTCACTTTCACAGAATACACAGTAAAAAGTAACGCAAACAAGTGATGACTTGGTATGATTCCTTTAGGGCATGACAATCAGGCCAAAGGCTCACATATCCTTTAACAAGGTTGAATGACATGTCGTCCATCAGGTCAAAAAGAGCAAGTGGTACATACTTTTTTGAACTGTTTTTTCTTTTAGGTGGGACAACAGGCTGGTCGTCATAGTGACAGTATTACAAAGCAGAAATAGCGGTTAGTAAGGAAAAATATTGCATTTACAGATAGCATACACGTATCCATATTTCTCGGCTTTTGTTCAGATTCAAGAAATTCTACTGTCTGTCACATAGTAACAGTGGTTCAATCAAAGACAAAGGTAGACAAACGTAATAATACATTGCTAACATCAATACAGTTAAAAAGACAATTTAGGTGTGAAGATATCTGTATGTGCCTTGTGTGATTTATTTAGGGTGGAAATGGCTTTGGGGATGAAGGCCATTTTAAAGGTGTTCCTCTTCGCAAGTGGAACCTTATAGCGACGGCCTGATGGCAGTAGCTTGAAGAAGTGGTGGACGGGGTGAGAGGAGTCCTGTGTAATGAGGGTGGCTTTCCTTGTTATTGACCAAGTGTAAAGCTCAGATAATGGTGTTTAGGTTGATCCAATTATTTTACTGGCCTGACTGGTGATGTGGGAGAGTGATTTTGAGTTTAGTGCTAAGGTTATTGTACCAAGGTGGTAAGTATTGATTCAATGAAT